>NC_135958.1:6421464-6556464 GCF_053455715.1 Rhinoraja longicauda | reverse complement strand
CTCAAATGCCATGCTCATTTCCGCCTCTGCCATCTCTTTCAAACTTTGCCCCTCTCACCCTAAAGCTATGCCTCGTATTTCATTTTTTTAAATCCTGGGATAAAGATTCTGACTGTCTACCATATCTAACCCTCTCATCATTTTGACTCCCTTCTTCAATCTGACGAAGGGTTCTGCCCCAAAATGTCCCCTATTCTCTTTCTCCAGAGATGCTGTCTGATGTGCTGAGTTACTCCAGCATTTTGTGTCTATCTCCTCATGATTTTATAAACTTCGATCAGGATTTGACATACTTCTCCCAGTGCTATGGAGGGCGTGCAGCGTAGGTTCACTAGGTTAATTCCCGGAATGGCGGGACTGTCGTATGTTTAAAGGCTGGAGCGATTGGGCTTGTATACACTGGAATTTAGAAGGATGAGGGGGGATCTTATTGAAACATATAAGATAATTAGGGGATTGGACACATTAGAGGCAGGAAACATGTTCCCAATGTTGGGGGAGTCCAGAACAAGGGGCCACAGTTTAAGAATAAGGGGTAGGCCATTTAGAACGGAGATGAGGAAGAACTTTTTCAGTCAGAGAGTGGTGAAGGTGTGGAATTCTCTGCCTCAGAAGGCAGTGGAGGCCAGTTCGTTGGATGCTTTCAAGAGAGAGCTGGATAGAGCCCTTAAGGATAGCGGAGTGAGGGGGTATGGGGAGAAGGCAGGAACGGGGTACTGATTGAGAATGATCAGCCATGATCGCATTGAATGGCGGTGCTGGCTCGAAGGGCTGAATGGCCTCCTCCTGCACCTATTATCTATTGTCTATGGCCACAGATTCAATATTAATCCCACCGTTAACGGATATATGGCAAAGTATTGTTTTTATTTACTGGATTTTGGTCATTTCTTAATTTGATTTCATTTAGCCTAGACTGCGTTTCCTGCCTTTTCCCATTGAAGAAAAGATGGGGGGTTTTTTTGGATGAGCTCCATCGAATTCTCTTGGATTTCCAACCACCTGTCCCTGAGTTAATATTCCAAGTTGTCGGTTCAGTTTAATTTATTTTAGTTTCAGTTTAGTTTATTGTCACATGTACCGAGGTACAGTGAAAAGCTTTTGTTGCGTGCTATCCAGTTCAGGGGAAAGACAATACATGATTACAATCGAGCCATTTACAGTGTAAAGATACATGATATGGGAATAATGTTTAGTGCAAGGTAAAGCCAGCAAAGTCCGATCAAAGATAGTCCGAGGGTCACCAATGAGGTAGATAGTAGTTCACGACTACTCGCTCGGTCCGCATTAACCAAACTGATCTCCCGTTGGCCGAGCACTTCAACTCCCCCTCCCATTCCAAGTCTGACCTTTCTGTCATGGGCCTCCTCCAGTGCCATAGTGAGGCCCACCGGAAATTGGAGGAACAGCACCTCATATTTCGCCTGGGCAATTTGCAGCCCAGTGGTATGAACATCGACTTCTCCAACTTTAGATAGTTCCTTTGTCCCTCCCGTCCCCCCCCCCCCCTCCTTCCCAGATCTCCCTCTATCTTCCTGTGTCCACCTATATCCTTCCTTTGTCCCGCCCCCCTGACATCAGTCTGAAGAAGGGTCTCGACCCGAAACGTCACCCATTCCTTCTCTCCCGAGATGCTGCCTGACCTGCTGAGTTACTCCAGCATTTTGTGAATAAATACCTTCGATTTGTACCAGCATCTGCAGTTATTTTCTTATAGTAGTTCACGACTGCTCTCTAGCTGTGGTAGACCCTTATCATTATGTATAGCCAAATGAAAATAAATGGCTTTCCTCATTATCCCTTTGGAAGGAAATCTTACAAATTAGCTTGACCCACGACCGTTGAGGATAAATCATCTCATGCTTCTGAATACATCTCACAAAGCAAAAATATTAACACTATTATGTATAACTTATAGGCACAGGGAACAGCAGAACCTGGTTTCCAAACAAAGACACAAAGTGCTGGAGTAACTCAAAATCACCTTGCTAATTGAATCGAGGCATTCAGAGAGCAGTAAGTCAGTGTGTAGAAGAAGACACAAAGTGCTGGAGTAACGCAGCGGGTCAGGCAGCATCTCTGGAGAACACGGATAGGGGACGTTTTGGGTTGGGACCATTCTTCACATTGATTGCAGTGGTGGGGTGGGGTGAAAGCTGGAAGAGAATTGTGGCGGGAGTCCTTGTCTCCATCACATTACCTATTGTCCTTTCATCTCTGGCCTTCGTCCAACCACTTGCCAATCAAGACCCCCCCTCACCTTATCCACCTATCACTTGCCCACCTCTGTCCCGCCCCCCCAATTCTCTTCCAGCTTTCTCCCCCCTCCACCCCAACTACAATCAGTCTGAAGGAAGGGTCTCAACCAGAAACACCATCTATCGATGTTCTCCAGAGATGCTGCCTGACCCGTTCAGTTACTCCAGCACTTTGTGTCATTTACATCTACAGTAGATAAGAAAAAGGAGCCATTTAGTGTAAGCCAAATCAAATGTCTACTATTAAAATCATTGAAATAGCTTCACTCTCTGCATGGTTACGATTAACCATCAATGAAAACACTTGGCTGGTGAAATAGCTGTGGCATTATCAGCATTAGCTCTTAATGGAACATCATGAAATGAATGGGCTGACACTTCTTAATTTTTGAAATAATAATTTCAAAATTATTTTCTTTATGAAGGGACTTGCTCAGTAAAACATTATCTGATCAAGAAGGGATGTGAATGGCGATGTGTTCTCTGATCTCACAGTAATATGTTACAGGGTGTCACAGTAATGTGGTTTAGGTTGGAGACTGTTTCAGGGAAGGTTTAGTTTTGTTTAGTTTAGTTTAGTTTAGTTTAGTTTAGTTTAGTTTAGTTTAGTTTAGTTTAGAGATACAGCATGGAAACAGGCCCTTCAGCCCATCGAGTCCGCGCCGACCAGCGATCCCCGCACATTAGCACTATCCCACACTGGGGATAATTTTTACATTTACACCAAGCCAATTAACCTACAAACCTGTGCATCTTTGGAGTGTGGGAGGAGATCCCACAGATCTCGGAGAAAACCCACACGGGTCGCAGGGAGAACGAACGTACAATCTTCGTGCAGACCGCACCCGTAGTCAGGATCGAACCTGATGCTGTAAGTGCTGTAAGGCAGCAACTCTACCGCTGCGCCACCCTGCCGCCGATGGAAGGCGGACAGGGGAATGTACGGGGAGACAGAGCTGGGAAATTGAAGGGCATGAACAGCGATCTGCGGAAGTCTGCAGAAGGAGATGACGAAACTCGGTGGGCACTGCCCGGTCCATCACGGTGCTGACCTTCCGAACATCGAGGGGATCTATAGGAGTCGTTGCCTCAGAAAGGCAGCCAGCAGCATTAGGGACCCACACCAGCCCACCCTGGCCATGCACTCATTTCACTCCTGCCATCGGGAAGGTGATATAGGAGTCTGAAAACTGTGACCTCCAGGTTCAGGAACAGTTTCTTCCCAGCTATTATCAGGCAACTGAACCATCCTGTCAACAACTAGAGAGTGGTTCTGAGCTACCATCTACTCATTGGAAACCCTCGGACTATCTTCAATCGTACTTTATCTTGCACGATACGTTATTCCCTTTAACCTTTATCTGTGGATGACTCATTTGTAATCCACCAAAGTCTTTCCACTGATTAGGTGGCACGCAATAAAAAGCTTATCACTGTACCTCAATAAATTAAACGAAACTAAAACCATCAGGCTCTTGATAAATTAAGACAAATGATTAGATCTTGAATTCATTGCAATGGGAGATGGCTATGTGTCCAGCCACAATTTTACATAGAATTGAGCATGAAATGTGCAACAAAGAGAGAGCATAAGAAAGATTACAGAAGCAGTGACATCCGAGCCAAAGTGAATCTCACAGCAAACCCAGTAACTGGGAACTGATGGTCAGGGTGAGATTGCACTTGCCTAAACCGGGCGACTTGAAGCTAATTGGAGTGAACTCCATCGTTAGCCTGACTGTGACCCGACATAGTTCAGAGTTCAAAGCTTTCATTTTCTCGGACTGCCTGTTTCCGAGAAACTGCCAGACTGGTGTTGGCTGAAATGACTACCTCCATAGAACGGCAACAAGAAATGGGTTTGGCTGGAAGTTAGACAAATAGGTAGATAGAGAGGGAGAGAGGGAGAGCGAGAGGGAGAGCGAGAGAGCGAGAGAGCGAGAGAGCGAGAGAGAGAGAGAGAGAGAGAGAGAGAGAGAGAGATGTAGAGAGAGAGAGAGGGGGAGAGGGGGAGAGGGGGAGAGGGGGAGAGAGGGGTAGAGAGAGAGATAGAGGGAGGTAGAGAGAGAGAGAGAGAGAGAGAGAGAGAGAGAGAGAGAGAGAGAGAGAGAGAGAGAGAGAGAGAGAGAGAGAGAGAGAGAGAGAGAGAGAGAGAGAGAGGAGGAGAGATAGAGGGACATAGAGAGAGAGAGAGAGAGAGAGAGAGAGAGAGAGAGAGAGAGAGAGAGAGAGAGAGAGAGAGAGAGAGAGGGGAAGAGGTAGAGAGAGAGAGGGGGAGAGAGGGGGAGAGGGAGAGAGAGAGGGGTAGAGAGGGGGAGAGAGGGGGAGAGGTAGAGATAGAGAGTGAGGTAGAGGGAGAGAAGGGGAGAGGTAGAGAGAGAAAGAGATAGAGGGAGCGAGGAGGTAGAGAGAGAGGTAGAGAGGGAGAGAGGGGAGAGGTAGAGAGAGAGAGTTAGAGAGGGAAAGAGGGGAGAGGTAGAGAGAGAGAGGTAGAGACTTGTTAGAAGTATATATAATAATGAGAGGCATAGATAAGGTGGACTGTCAGGTGGAAATGTCCAAAGCCAGTGGGCAAAGATTTAAGGCAAGATCGCAGGAATGAGTAGGTTAACCTATGATGAACATTTGTCGGCACTGGGCCTGTACTTGCTGGAGTTTAGAAGAATGAGAGGGGGACCTCATTAAAATCTACAGAATAGTGAAAGGCCTGGATAGAGTGGATGTGGAGAGGATGTTTCCACAAGTGGGAGAGTCCAGGACTAGAGGTCACAGCCTCAGAATTAAAGGACATTCTTTTAAGAAGGAGATGAGGAGAAAATTCTTTAGTCAGAGGGTGGTGAATCTGTGGGATTCTTTGCCACAGAAGGCTGTGGAGGCCAAGTCAATGGATATTTTTAAGGCAGAGATAAATAGATTCTTGATTAGTACGGATGTCAGAGGTTATGGGGAGAACGCAGGAGAATGGGGTTAGGAGGATAGATCAGCCATGATTGAATGGCAGAGTAGACTTGATGGGCCGAATGGCCTAATTCTGCTCCTATCACTTGTGACTTTATCACCTTAAGAGGGGCAAAGTTTAAAGGAGATGTGTGGAGTATGTTTTTTTCATGAGATACAGCGCGGAAACAGGCCCTTCGGCCCACCAAGTCCGCGCCGCCCAGCGATCCCCGCACATTAACACGATCCTACACACACTAGGGACAATTTTTACATTTACCCAGTCAATTAATCTACAAACCTGCACGTCTTTGGAGTGCGGGAGGAAACCGAAGATCTCGGAGAAAACCCACGCAGGTCACGGGGAGAACGTACAAACTCAGTACAGACGGCGCCCGTAGTCAGGATCGAACCTGAGTCTCCGGCGCTGCATTCGCTGTAAGGCAGCAACTCTACCGCTGCGCTACCGTGCCGCCTGCTTTTTCGTTTTTCGTACCCAGTGGGTGGTGGGTGCCTGGAACATTGCCAAGGGTGGTGGTGGAGGCAGACAAGAGTGTCATTTAAGAGACGGGCACATGGACATACTGGGAATGGAGGGATGTGCAGGCTGATTAGGTTAGTTTAACATGGCATGATGTTCAGCATGGACATTGTGGGCCGAAGGGTCTGTTCCTGTGCTGCACTTATCCATGCACTGGTTCTACGGAGGTAGGCTACGGAATTCTGTGGCACTGGCAGATCTGTGTACCTCGGCCTTGTAACCCCTATTCCGTCAATGATCATTCAGGGGCTGGTGGAATTAAGGGATACGGGGAGAAGGCAGGCACGGGTTACTGATTGTGGACGATCAGCCATGATCACAATGAATGGCGGTGCTGGCTCGAAGGGCCGAATGGCCTCCTCCTGCACCTATTTTCTATGTTTTCTATGTTTCTATGTCTCATTCACCGTGATCTCCATCTGCACGTGCGGATGGATAATATGATGACGTCAGGGAGTAATTAATACCATTTTGCTTCATAAAGGTTTAGGTTTATTATTGTCATGTATACCGAGGTACAGTGAAAAGCTTTGCTGTGCATGCGATCCGAACAGATAATACCACACATAATACCGGACATAAATACAATCAAGCCACATTCAAATGCGATAGGTAGAGCAAAGAGGAAGAGAGAGAGTGCAGAATATAGTTCTCAGCATTGTAGCGCATCAGTTCTATAGACAAGTCGTGTAGGAAAGAAAACTGCAGATGCTGGTTTAAATCGAAGGTAAACACAAAATGCAGGAGTAACTCAGCGGGTCAGGCAGCATCTCTGGAGAGAAGGAATGGGTGACCGAGTGTGAAGAAGGGTCTCGACCCAAAACATCACCCATTCCTTCTCTCCAGAGATGCTGCCTGACCCGCTGAGTTACTCCAGCATTTTGTGTCTACCCTAGTTCCATAGCCAAGGTCCAATGTCCACAATGGGGTAGAGGTGAATCGGACAGTACTCTAGCTTCTGGAAGGACTGTTCAGAAGACTGCTGATAACAAAGGGGAAGAAGTTGTTCCTGAGTCTGGCGGTGCGCGCTTTCAAGTTTCTGTACCTTCTGCCGGACGGGAGCGGGGAAAAGAAGGAATGACTGGGGTGGGAAAAGTTTTTGATTATAAAGCGTTCAAATAAAAACGAGCAAACTAACAAAAGTTATCTGAGATTAGTTCTTCTAATGAGCCATGCATAATGGATCTACGTTCTTCAATAATATGGTATTTTGTAGTTCAGGGCCCAATATGTTTCACCTTGATCCATTCAGTAATTATCCCTGTGTACTGAGAAGTTGTTCCCTTTCTCACAATAATCAATCTGTCCCCTCAAGAAGATTTCTTTGCCCATTTCCAACTCAATAAGGGGGTCTTTGTTGGGCTGATTCTGTGATGTTTACCAATGGTACATTGATCTAGCAGTTCTTCAAGAGAGGCATCTAATTGATGGTCAATAAAGGATGCCTCTGGACAGGAAGGCCCTTCAGAGGGTCATCACGACGGCCCAGAAGATCATCGGCTGCTCACTGCCCTCCCTGGAGCACCTGTTCAGCCTACGCTGCCTCAGTAGAGCAGGCAAAATAATAAAAGATCCATCCCACCCCGGCCACCGTCTGTTTGTTCATCTGCCCTCTGGTCGACGTTTCAGGTCGATCAAATCCCGAACAAACAGACTTAAGAACAGTTTTTACCCCAGGGCCATACGAGAACTGAACACTACCTTCTGCACTAGGCAACACTGTTAAAAAATCTTTTGTACTTAATATAATTGTATTTATTTGTTTTTGCATTTATTGCATATATGTTTGTACGCACCGTCAGGATTGGCTATTTTTTAATTTCGTTGTACTCGTTGCAATGACAATAAATGAATATTATTATTATTATTATTATTATTATTATTGCCTTCGTGCTTACAATACCAGAAGGTTCATTGCGAAGCTCTCCCAAAATTTGACCGCACAACATGACTTGGATTATTGCGTACAGTTCTGGTCGCCCCATTACTTTGGAAAGGGTGCAGAAGAGGCTTACCAGAATGATGCCAGGATTAGGGGGTATTGCTAAGGGAAGAGGTGTTGGCACGGTGGCATAGTGGTGGAGCTACTGCCTTACAGTGCCACAGACCCGGGTTCGATCCTGACTACAGGTGCTTGTCTGTACGGAGTTTGTACGTTCTCCCTGTGACCTGCGTGGGTTTTTCTCTGTAGGTTAATTGGCTTAGTATGAATGTGTAAATTGTCCCTAGTGTGTGTGTGTGTAAGATATTGTTCGTGTGCGGGAATCGCTGGTGGGTGTGGACTCGGTGGGCTGAAGAGCCTGTTTCCGTGCTGTATCTCTAAACTAAACTAAACTAAACTAAACGGGGAGCTAAAAGACTTCTTTCTTGACAATTGCACGAGATTTGCAGGAAGCTGAGTGGTGATCTTATCAAGGATCAATGGACTCCATGGTTCAATGGTATCAAATCACGAGGGGAATAGATAGGCTGAAATGCACACAGCCTTTTACAATCAAGAACCAGAGGACATATGTTTAAGGTGAGAGGGGCAATATTTAATAGGAACCTGAGGGGCAACTTCATCATACAGAGGGTGGGGGGTGTCTGGAACAAGCTGCCCGAGGTAGTTAAGTTACTATAACGACATTTAATGGACACTTGGACAGGTACATGGATAGAAAAGGTTTGGAGGGATAAGTGTCAAATGGGGGCAAATGGGACAAGTTGGGCCGAAGGTCTTGTTTACGTTCTGAATGACTTTTCACTGCCTGAAGATGGGTCTCGACCCGAAACGTCGCCCATTCCTTCTCTCCTGAGATGCTGCCTGACCTGCTGAGTTACTCCAGCATTTTTGTGAATAAATACCTTCGATTTGTACCAGCATCTGCAGTTATTTTCTTACATTTCACTGTACCTCGCTCGGTACACGTGGCAATGAACTAAACTGAAATGAACGAAACTGAAATGAACTGATATTTTAGTTTTTGATGGTTCTGGATTGCCGTATTTAGGCAGCAAAAAAATTGCATGGGTCGTTACTTTATTATTATTCAATTATTAACCTATAGCAATAGACTGCCTGTGATTGCATTAAGCAGAGCATTTGCTCAAATGTTTTGGGTTAAGAAAGCACCATTGCCCTTTTCCAAGATTCACGCAGGCTGAATGAGCAAGAAGACTTTCTATTAAATATTTTGATTTATTTTCATTAAAAATGTCCGCGTCAAACATTGTCACAGTGACAGCCATCTGCAAAAACATATCATTTCTGAGCAGCTTTTTAAGAGGCCATTTTTGACCTGAGTTTTAAGTCGATTATTAGCATCATCACATAAGCATATTTGGTAGATTTAACTCTCTTCACATTTATTCATGTGGAAAACAAAATTAATCTCGACCAGCCTTTATCTAAATTGCTGGGACTAATCTAACATTTCCTTTGACAATAGATAATAGACAATAGGTGCAGGAGTAGGCCATTCGGCCCTTCGAGCCAGCACTGCCATTCAATGTGATCATGGCTGATCATTCTCAATCAGTACCCCGTTCCTGCCTTCTCCCCATACCCCCTGACTCCGCTATCCTTAAGAGCTCTATCTAGCTCTCTTGAATGCATTCAGAGAATTGGCCTCCACTGCCTTCTGAGGCATTTGTTTTTACATGAGCAGGTAGATGTCATCATTGTAGCTTCACAGAGACAGCTGAGTAGAGGTGTGGCTAATTAGTTTTAGCTTAGTTTAAAGATACAGCGTGGAAACAGGCACTTCGACCCAACGGGTCCTACACATGAGGGGCAATTTACAGAAGCCAATTAACCTACAAACCTGCAGGTGTGGGAGAGGAAAGAAGCCAGAGCACCTGGAGAAACACCTGAGATTTTCTCTGAGATCTTCGATTTCCTCCCACACTCCAAAGGCGTACAGGTTTGTAGGTTGATTGCCGTGGTATAAATGTTAAATTGTCCCTGGTGTGTGCAGGATAGATGTTAATGTGCGGGTATCACAACATGCTGGAGTAACTCACACTCTGGAGTAACTCAGCAGGTCAGGCAGCATCTTGGGAGAGAAGGAATGGGTGACGTTTCGGGTTGCGACCCTTCTTCAGACTGATGTCAGGTGAGGGGGTGGGGATCGCTGGTTGGCGCTGAGCTGGTGGGCCGAAGGGCCTGTTTCCGCGCGGTACCTCTAAAACGAAAACGAAAAAACTAATAGTTTGAGACCATGAAATATAATTGCAGAGTTCTTCAGAGAAATGGTCTGAGCTACACCATCTTCAGGTCTTCACACGGTGACCTCCCCTTTGTAACTAGTGGAGTGGATAAGGGAGAACCAGTGGATGTGTTATATCTGGACTTCCAGAAGGCTTTCGACAAGGTCCCACATAAGAGATTAGTATGCAAACTTAAAGCACACGGTATTGTGGGTTCAGTATTGATGTGGATAGAGAACTGGCTGGCAGATAGGAAGCAAAGAGTAGGAATAAACGGGTCCTTTTCAGAATGGCAGGCAGTGACTAGTGGGGTACCGCAAGGCTCAGTGCTGGGACCCCAGCTATTTACAATATATATTAATGATTTGGACGAGGGAATTGAATGCAACATTTCCAAGTTTGCGGATGACACGAAGCTGGGGGGCAGTGTTAGCTGTGAGGAGGATGCTAGGAGGCTGCAACGTGACTTGGATAGGTTAGGTGAGTGGGCAAATGCATGGCAGATGCAGTATAATGTGGATAAATGTGAGGTTATCCACTTTGGTGGCAAGAACAGGAAAGCAGACTATTACCTGAATGGTGGCCGATTAGGAGAAGGGGAGATGCAACTGGTCGTGGTACACCAGTCATTGAAAGTAGGCATGCAGGTGCAGCAGGCAGTGAAGAAAGCGAATGGTATGTTGGCATTCATAGCGAGGGGATTTGAGTATAGGAGCAGGGAGATTCTGCTGCAGTTGTACAGGGCATTGGTGAGACCACACCTGGAGTATTGCGTACAGTTTTGGTCTCCTAATCTGAGAAAAGACATTCTTGCCATAGAGGGAGTACAGAGAAGGTTCACCAGATTGATTCCTGGGATGGCAGGACTTTCATATGAAGAAAGACTGGATAGATTAGGCTTGTACTCGCTGGAATTTAGAAGATTGAGGGGGGATCTTTCGAAACTTACAAAATTCTTAAGGGGTTGGACAGGCTAGATGCAGGAAGATTGTTCCCGATGTTGGGGAAGTCCAGAACATGGGGTCACAGTTTAAGGATAAGGGGGAAGTCTTTTAGGACCGAGATGAGAACGTTTTTTTTCACACAGAGAGTGGTGAATCTGTGGAATTCTCTGCCACAGAAGGTAGTTGAGGCCAGTTCATTGGCTATATTTAAGAGGGAATTAGATGTGGCCCTTGTGGCTAAAGGGATCAGGGGGTATGGAGAGAAGGCAGGTACGGGATACTGAGTTGGATGATCAGCCATGATCATATTGAATGGCGGTGCAGGCTCGAAGGGCCAAATGGCCTACTCCTGCACCTATTTTCTATGTTTCTATGTTTCTATGTCATGAGGTCCGGACTTGGAAGAAAGACACAAAGTGCTGGAGTAACTCAGCGGGCCAGGCAGCATCTCAGGAAGGCATGGACAGGCGTGGATAGTGATGTTTTTCAAAGAACGTCTTTAGTTGTTTTTGCTTCTCTTCAGATAATGAAGCTGTCCATGCCCACGTTTAATACGTCCTGGACAATATCCAGACACATGAAATAGAGTTAATACTTCAGGCCAAGGATTGTTCATTGGAGCTCTGTTTCAGTTCATTGGCCTGAAACATTAATACTGTTCCCTGCCTACAAGCTGCTGTTTTCCTGCAAATGTTGTCTTTTACTTTATGTAATATTCAGGCAAGGGTGGATAAGTAGAAAGCAAAAATGTATTCCTTCATTCCTTGGAGCGCAGGAGGGTGAGGGGTGATCTTATGGAGGTGTATAACATCACGAGAGGAATAGATAAGGTAAACACACAGAATCTTTTACCCAGAGTAGGGGAATCGAGAACCTGAGGACATGGCTGTAAGATGAGGGAGGAAAAATTTAATAGGAATCCGAGGGGGCATTTGTTTTCACAAAGTTTATTTTAGTTTAGAGATACAGCGCGGAAACAGGCCCTTCGGCCCACCAGGTCCGCGCCGACCAGCGATCCCCGCATATTCTAAAGAGGGGTCTCGACCCGAAACATTACCTATTCCTTCTCTCCAGAGATGCTGCCTGACCCGCTGAGTTACTCCAGAATTTTGTGTCTCCCCGCACATTAACACTATCCTGCGCACGCAAGGGACAATTTTTATATTTATCAAGCCGAGTAACCTACATACCTGTACGTCTTTGGAGTGTGGGAGGAAACCAAAGATCTCGGAGAAAACCCACGCAGGTCATGGGGAGAACGTACAAACTCCGTACAGACTGCGCCCGTAGTCGAGATCGAACCCCGGTCTCCGGGCGCTGCATTTGCCGTAAGGCAGCAACTCTACCGCTGTGCCACCATGCCGCAAAGGGTTGTAGTTATATGGAACGAGCTGCCGGAGGTATATCACAACATTTGGAAAGATTTAGACAGGTAACTGGATAGGACATGTGTATAAGGATATGCAGGCAGGTGGGACTAGTGTAGATGGGGCATGTTGGTCAGCGTGGGCAAGTTAAGCCGAAGGGCCAGTTTCCATGCTGTATGAGTCGATGACTCTATGATCTATGATATTATTTGCACTGGACAAATGTAAGGGTAATGAACACTTCTAACGAGAGAGAATCTAGGTAGCTCTCTTTGACGTATTATGTCTTTGCTATCAATATATCGAGATAGTGAAGATGATTGTGAAAAATTGCAGCTGGATCTTGATCGATTGGCCAAGTGGGCTGAGGAATGGTTGGTGAAATTTAATACAGAAAAATGTGAGGTGTGCATTTTGGGAAGCCTAACATGGGCAGGACCTACACAGTGAATGGTAGGGCCCTGGGTAGTGGTATAGAGCAGAGGGATCTAGGAATGCAGGTGTATAAGTCCCTGAAGGTACAGTCGCAGGTAGATCGGGTGGTCAAAAAGGCTTTTGGCACATTGGCCTTCATCAGCCAGAGTATTTAGTGCAGAAGCTGGGAGGTCATATTGCAGTTGTATAAGACATCATTGGGGCCACATTTAGACTATTGTGTTCAGTTCTGGGCACCGTGTTATAGGAAAGGTATTTCAAACTGGAAAAGGTACAGAGAAGATTTACGAGAATGTTGCCAGGACTAGAGGGTCTGAGCGTTTAGGCAGAGGTGGAATAGGCTGGGACTATTCCTTGGAGCGCAGGAGGATGGGGGGTGATCTTGTTCAATCCTGCTTCCACCTTGTCGAACTGATGCTGAAATGTTGTCTGCATCATTATAGCTTTTGTATTTGACTGCTAGCCAAAGGGATGTTTAAGCTTGCTCATATTCTAGTTCCTGTGTGCAGTCTTCATTTAGTGGTGCAATATGGAAACAGGCTCTTTGGCCCACCTTGTTCGTGTTAGCCCATTTTACATACTCGGCTAGTCCCAATTGCTTACATTTGACCCATAGCCCTCAAAACCTTTTCTATCCATATATTTTGTGTATATAATCATGAGAGGAATAGATTGCCACAGATGCACAGAGTCTCTTGCCCAGAGTAGAGGAATCGAAGGCCAGAGGACATAGGTTTAAGGTGAAGGGGAAAAGATTAAATAGGAAACGGAGGGATAACTTTTTCACACAAAGAGCGGTGGGTGTATGCAACAAACTGCCAGAGGAGGTAGTTGAGGCAGGGACTATCCCAACATTTAAGAAGCAGTTAGACAGCAGTCTCTGGGCAAGAGACTCTGTGCATCTGCCCGATCTATTCCTCTCATGATTATATACACAAAATATATGGATACAAAAGGTTTTGAGGGCATACACATGCAACATGGATAGGACAGATTTGGAGGGATATGGACCAAATCCATTGGATATGGACCAAATGGACAGGTTTGGAGGGATATGGACCAATATGGACATCCTAACATGGATAGGACAGGTTTGGAGGGATATGGACCAAATGCTGGCAGGTGGGATTAGTGTAGCTGGGACATGTTGGGCGGTGTGGGCAAGTTGGGTCGAAGGGCCTGTTTCCACACTGTATCACTCTATGACTCCATCTATGACTCTATGGTGGAAATGTTTCGAGGTGTGGGGCATGGAGAAAGGCCCTTTGGCACACAGAGATCACCCTGACCACCAAGCACCCGTTCACACTAGTTCGAAGTTATCCCCCTTTCTCAACCCGTCCCGACACATTAGGGGCAGGTTACAGAGGGCTAATTAGCCCAGAAACCCGCACGTCTTTGGGAAGTGGTGGGAAACCGGAGCGCAAAGGAAAAAAATCTTGTAGATGGCAAATAAATGCACCGTCAGAGGTCATGGGACATGAGAAGCGACCTGGGCTTGTTTGGTTAACGTGTAGATGTGAACATTTCATGTGAATGAGGGCAGTGCAATGCCATATGAAGTTGTGAAATTCAAAATGGGACAATTGGCATATATGTTTCACTTGGTTCATACAGACACGTGAAGCAGCCTTCTTACTGATCTGAAAATGCAATTCATAAATGCCAGCCCAGAGAATAAGCAGATGCATGGGGCTGAACATACTGGCACCCAACGTTTGCCAAATGTCACCACCAGAATCGCATCATATTTACTCTAAGAGGCAGCGTGAAGACTGGAGGAGATTTAGTTCCTGTAGTAAAAATCAATGGATTTATTGATTTCAAATTTACATGCAAAACAGAGGAGATAGTGGTAGAAGTTTGTCTTCTATTGACTTCACTGGGGTTTTATTACACAGTGAGTGGTGGGTACCTGGAACGCACTGCCAGGGGGTGGTGATGGAGCCTGGACCGATTATGGTGTTTGAGAGGCTTTTAGATAGGTCCACAGATATACAGGAAACGTAGGGATATGGATCATATGCAGGCAGAGATTAGTTTAACTTGGAATCATTTTGAGCACAGAACTGTGGACCAAAGGGCCTCTTTCTGTGCTGTACAGCTTTTTAGTTCAGTTTAGTTTAAAGAGGAGACAGGCCCTTCAGTCCACCTAGTCCATGCTGACCAGCGAACACCCATACACTAGTTCTATCCGACGCACTAGGGAACATATACAGAAGCCAATTAACCTACAAACCTGCATGTCTTGGGAGTGCTGTGGCTCTATAAGGCACTGGTAAATCTGCATTTGGAGTAGCGTGAGCAATTTTGGGCCCCATATCTGAGGAAGGATGTGCTGGCATTGGAGAGGGTCCAGAGGAGGTTTACGAGAACGACCCAAGGAATGAGTGGGTTAACATATGATGAGCGTTTGACAGCACTGGGCCTGTACTCACTGGAGTTTAGAAAGATGAGGGGAGACCTCATTGAAACTTACCGAATAGTGAAAGGCCTGGATAGACTGGGATGTGGAGAGGATATTTCCACTTGCGGGAGAGTCTAGGACCAGAGGGCACAGCCTCAGATAAAAAGAGTCTAGGACCAGAGGGCACAGCCTCAGATAAAAAGAGTCTAGGACCAGAGGGCACAGCCTCAGATAAAAAGAGTCTAGGACCAGAGGGCACAGCCTCAGATAAAAAGAGTCTAGGACCAGAGGGCACAGCCTCAGATAAAAAGAGTCTAGGACCAGAGGGCACAGCCTCAGATAAAAAGAGTCTAGGACCAGAGGGCACAGCCTCAGATAAAAAGAGTCTAGGACCAGAGGGCACAGCCTCAGATAAAAAGACGTTCCTTTAGGAAGGAGATGAGGAGGAATTTATTTCATCAAAGGGTGGTGAATCTGTGGAATTCATTGCCATGAAAGGCTGTGAAGGCTAAGTCATTGGATATTTTTAAGGTAGAGATAGATAGATTGTTGATTAGTGTGGGTGTCAGGGGTTATGAGGAGAAGGCAGGAGAATGGGGTTGAGAGGGAGAGACATCAGTTATGAATGAATGGCAGAGTAGACTTGATGGGCCGAATTCTGCTCCTCCTATCACTTATGAACTTATGAAGATATTCCAAAGAACAATAAAATTCTGGCATGACAAATCAGAGAAAATATCTTTGAATTTCCAGATGGCAGTGTGCAAGAAAGGTCTCAACCCAAAACATCAAATCTTCCTGCTCTCCAGAGATGCTGCCTGTCCCGCTGAGTTACTCCAGCTTTTTGTGTCTATCTTTGGCAGTGTGTAAAACCATTCATATAAACATAGAAACATAGAAAGTAGGTGCAGGAGTAGGCCATTCGGCCCTTCGAGCCAGCACCGCCTTTCAATATGATCATGGCTGATCATCCAGAATCAGTACCCCGTTCCTGCTTTTTCCCCATATCCCTTAATTCTGTTAGCCCGAAGAATAGACCCACTGCCTTCTGTTGCTGAGAATTCCACAGACTTACAACCCTCTGGGTGAAAAAGTTTGATCTCATCTCAGACCGAAATGGCCTACCCCTTATTCTTAAACTGTGACCCCCGGTTCTGGACTCCCCCAATTCGACAAAAATGCAAATAAGCTACTTATCATCCATTCGGTGATATAAATTGAACTCTCCCAACATCTTTAAGATCACAATTAAACTTCAAATCCTCTTTCAATTCCTCAGTTGCTCTTTCTTAAAGCCAAGTTTCAGAAAATACTGATTGTTCAAACAAACCGTAAAACTAATCTGACATTTGTAATTAAGTACAAAAGTCTCATGAGATTATACCGCCAAGAATTAAAGCCATTCATCTTCATCGGTTGAGAAAGAAGTGCAATGGATAACTAATAAATGACTCGGACGTTAAGATCAAAGTGATAAATTCTCGTGAACAGACAGCCAAACATTGTGTACAATTTTTGAAAGTTAATTTTTATTGTCTTTAAAATGATCAACTCTGATTGATGCAGCTAGACAACGATATTGTCTGATTTTCTATGTTTGAATGACAAACAAGAGCTGCCGGTCTAAATCAATGACAATCAGTGGGTCCCACATCTACAGGTTGGACAAACTGGTTTGATTAGAAGGAACTGCGGATGCTGGTTTACACCGAAGATAGACACAAAATGCTGGAGTAACTCAATAGACAATAAACAACAGGTGCAGGAGGAGGCCATTCGGCCCTTCGAGCCAGCACCACCATTCAATGTGATCATGGCTGATCATTCTCAATCAGTACCTCGTTCCTGCCTTCTCCCCATACCCCCTGACTCCGCTATCCTTAAGAGCTCTATCTAGCTCTCTCTTGAATGCATTCAGAGAATTGGCCTCCACTGCCTTCTGAGGCAGAGAATTCCACAGATTCACAACTCTCTGACTGAAAAAGTTTTTCCTCATCTCCGTTCTAAATGGCCTACCCCTTATTCTTAAACTGTGGCCCCTGGTTCTGGATTCCCCCAACATTGGGAACATGTTTCCTGTCTCTAACGTGTCTAACCCCTTAATAATCTTATATGTTCGATAAGATCCCCTCTCATCCTTCTAAATTTCAGTGTATACAAGCCTAGCCGCTCCAATCTTTCAACATACGACAGTCCCGCCATTCCGGGAATTAACCTAGTAAATCTACGCTGCACGCCCTCAATAGCAAGAATATCCTTCCTCAAATTTGTTATGAAGGCCAACATCCCATTGGCTTTCTTCACTGCCTGCTGTACCTGCATGGTTCCTTTTAGTGACTGATGCACTAGGACACCAAGATCTCGTTGTACGCCCCCTTTTCCTAACTTGACACCATTCAGATAATAATCTGCCTTCTTATTCTTACCACCAAAGTGGATAATCTCACACTTATCCACATTAAACTGCATCTGCCATGCATCCGCCCTCTCACACAACCTGTCCAAGTCACCCTGCAATCTCATAGCATCTTCCTCACAGCTCACACTACCACCCACTCAGCAGGTCAGGCAGCATCTCTGGAGGAAGAATGTGAAGAACGGTCTCGACCTGAAACGTCACCTATTCCTTTTCTCCAGGGAGAAATAGATCAGCCATGGTTGAATGGCGAACTAGACGTGATGGGCCTTATTCTGCTCCTAGAACCGATGAACATGAACTTCTATGTTATCCCATTTTCTCATCCACTCCCTACATATTGGAGGCAATTTACAGAGGGCCAATTAACCTCCAAACCCGCACATCTTTGGGATGTGGGAGGAAACCGGAGCTCCCAGAGAAAACCATGCGGATGTGCAAACTCCACACAGACGGCGCCTGAGGTCAGGATCAAACCCAAGTCTCTGGTGCTGTGAGGCAGCAGCTCTACCCACTGCGCCACTGTGCCGCCCTTGAATTGAACCAGATTCCTGGTCACCCAGAAACCATAAACCACAGCATGGAAATTTGTGGCCACCATTTTCAAACATGATGTTAATTAACTTTTCTTGGCCTCTCTTCAAAAATATAATTAAATAACTACGTATAATTGTAATGAGGTAAAATGCTGACACAATGCGACCTGGTAATTCATGAAACCTCTCCATGTTAGTTTATTTTTCACTGCGATGTCAATGTAACTTTTGTTAACACTTTATTGTACAGGACTGACACATTGGTTAGGGGATCAAAAAGGAAAAAAGTCAGAAACCACAACATCTGGAGGTGATGCCTAGTTTAAAAGTTTGGATTTAGGGAGCAGATTTGGCAGCAAACTGGTCGCAACATGCAGACACTTCGACATTTAGTGCATGTGCATGAGAGCTGTACACAGCCTTCACACAAACATGCACACACACACGAACACACACAATAGACAATAGACAATAGACAATAGGTGCAGGAGTAGGCCATTCAGCCCTGGGAATAAAATGTGCATTGGCTGATAGACAACCGCATGCATGCATTATGCAGACTGTTAGCAAAGAGAGGAACAGAGATAGACAGAGAGAGAGTGAGACATAGAGAGATAGGCCTGCATGGGTTTTCTCCGGGTGCTCCAGTTTCCTCCCACACTCCAAAGACGTACAGGTTTGTAGGTTAATTGGCTTTGGTAAATTGTCACTAGTGTGTCGGATAGTGTTAGTGTACGGGGTGATCGCTGGTCGGCGCGGACTCGGTGAGCCGAAGGGGCCTGTTTCCACTCTGTATCTTTATCTCTAAAGTCTAAAGACTCTGGGAAATGTTAATTGTCATTATTTTTTTGCACGTGAGAGGTTTGGTTGGGACCCCATTTCTGAAAGAGACCACTTGGTCACACACTTGGACTGCCGGAAGGCTCAAGGCTTGTGGCTGGGTAGTTTACACGATTGATCTGAAACTTGCCCCTGAGCCTAAACCCAGTGTCCTCAGTGAAGAAAAGCTAGTCATGTGAATGGGCAATCAGGGCAGCACAACATTGAGGACAAGCGAGGTCAGAATTGAGCCTAGGTTGCAGGAGATGTGAAGGAGAAGTATTCTCATCTGTGCCCTTGCCTCCCGTGAGAGGACTTTTACTGGAATGTCCGCAATGATTCACGGAAAGATAGGAATATAGAAAGCAGGTGCAGGAGTAGGCCATTCAGCCCTTTGAGCCAGCACCGTCAATCAATGTGATTATGGCTGATCATCCAAAATCTGTACCCCGTTCCTGCTTTTTCCCCATATCCCTTAATTTAATCCCTACTTTAGAGCAGTTAGAGCAGGCTACCCACGGTGGTGGTGGTGGTGTGGAAGGCCTGGTGCACGATCATTGCTGGGATCCAGTCTGGTCACATGGTAGAATGAGATATTGCTGATCAGGGGGATCTGGGTCTCCTCCTACAGATGCCCCCCAACGTACGATGGGGATACGTTCCAATCAACCCAGCGTAAACCGGAAATATCGTCAGTCGAAAATGCGTTTGATACACCTGATCATGTGGCCGTAAGCGAGCTGCGGCTCGCTGCCGTTGCCCAGCGTTTGCGCCATCGTAAATATCGTAAGTCGAAGCATCGTAAGTTGAGGAGCATCTGTAAATTAAACAGCACATTGCCACAGGAGGCTGTGGAGGCCAAGTCAATGGGTACTGTTAAGGCAGAGATAGACAGATTCTTGATTGGTACGGATGTCAAGGGGTTGGAAGGGGGGAGGGGAGAAGGCAGGAGAATGGGGTTAGGAGGGAGAGGGAGATGAGCCATGATTGAATGGTGGAGTAGACTTGATGGGCCGAACGGCCTAATTCTGCTCCTATCGCTTGTGGACTTATGAACATTGTATCTGGTTGAAAGAAAACGGGGTACTGATTGAGAATGATCAGCCATGATCACATTGAATGGCGGTGCTGGCTCGAAGGGCCGAATGGCCTATTCCTGCACCTATTGTCTATTGTCTATTGTCTATTGTCCACAGAGGCGGAGAAGAATGGTGGCTGGTGACTCTTTGCATACCTTGTGTGTACAAGCAAAGCATTTCACTGAGACAATAAAGTATTCAATTCAGTTCAGTTCAGTGTCTCGCATCACCATCTGTAGCTGATGACTGAGGCTGCAGCTTCCAACATCCTCATACCAAGCATCTTCCACAGAGCATCGTAACTCTGTCCCCGAGGCTACAATCGACTTCCACAGCAGAAACAAAACAACATCCATGGACTTCCAAGCAACTTCAACCAAAGGACAAGAATCTTCCACAAAAATATCCGACGGCAGCCGACAGCTACCCTCAGACGTCAAGCGGAGAAGGGTGAACTTCGCCCGCTGAACTTGAAGCAATTTCCACCGCCTCACAAGGCCTCCCTGGAGCAGAGGAGAATTTCGATGGGCAATGGACAACAGACAATGGACAATAGCTGCAGGAGTAGGCCATTCGGCCCTTCGAGCCAGCACTGCCATTCAATGTGATCATGGCTGATCATTCTCAATCAGTACCCCATTCCTGCCCTCTCCCCATGCCTCCTGACTCCGCTATCATTAAAAGCTCTATCTAACTCTCTCTTGAAAGCATTCAGAGAATTGGCCTGAATTGGGCAAGAATCGTCCAAAGGGCATCCAGCAAAGTCCACAGAAATCAAGTCACTTCCTTCAAGGAGCAAAGAGCTCGTAGACATTGAGACAGCGAGCAATATGAGGGCGTGCAGCGTAGGTTTACTAGGTTAATTCCCGGAATGGTGGGACTGTCATATGTTGAAAGACTGGAGCGACTAGGCTTGTATACACTGGAATTTAGAAGGATGAGAGGGGATCTTATCGAAACGTATAAGATTATTAAGGGGTTGGACA
This sequence comes from Rhinoraja longicauda, assembly GCF_053455715.1. Classification (NCBI taxonomy): domain Eukaryota; kingdom Metazoa; phylum Chordata; class Chondrichthyes; order Rajiformes; family Arhynchobatidae; genus Rhinoraja; species Rhinoraja longicauda. The sequence continues at coordinate 6,535,548 of NC_135958.1, read as the reverse complement.
CGTTAGAGGCAGGAAACATGTTCCCAATGTTGGGGGAGTCCAGAACCAGGGGCCACAGTTTAAGAATAAGGGGTAGGCCATTTAGAACGGAGATGAGGAAAAACTTTTTCAGTCAGAGAGTTGTGAATCTGTGGAATTCTCTGCCTCAGAAGGCAGTGGAGGCTAATTCTCTGAATGCATTCAAGAGAGAGCTAGATAGAGCTCTTAAGGATAGCGGAGTCAGGGGGTATGGGGAGAAGGCAGGAACGGGGTACTGATTGAGAATGATCAGCCATGATCACATTGAATGGCAGTGCTGGCTCGAAGGGCCGAATGGCCTCCTCCTGCACCTATTGTCTATTGTCTATTGTCTATTGTCTATTGAAAGGAATGACAAACGGCATCAATAGAACAGGAAACCACGTCCACAAAACACCAGGTAACTTCCAATGAACACCAAGAAACATCTACAACAGTGGCGCAGCAGTAGAGTTGCTGTCTCACAACGCCAGAGACCCGGGTTCAATCCTGACTACAGGTGCTTGTCCGTACAGAGTTTGTACGTTCTCTCCGGGTTTTCTCCGAGATCTTCGGTTTCCTTCCAAACTCCAAAGACGTATGGTTAATTGGCTTGGTGTGAATGTATAAATACAATACAATACAATATATCTTTATTGTCATTGTACAGGGGTACAACGAGATTGGGAATGCGCCTCCCATACGATGCAATAATTTAATTAGCTAGTCAGTATTAATTTAAACAACAACAACCCAACGAAACAGATTCATATCATATCATATCATATATATACAGCCGGAAACAGGCCTTTTCGGCCCTCCAAGGTTTGTAACAGTTTTAAGACAGAATAAAGTGCAAGTAGATCTGTGCCGGTTCACTGTGCGATGTGACCATCCGGTTCAGCAGGACCGGTTCATAGCAGCTATGGCCCTGGGGATGAAGCTGTTCCTGAGTCTGGAGGTGCGGGCGTAGAAGGCCTTGTATCGTCTGCCCGATAGAAGGAGTTCAGACAGACTGTTGCAGGGGTGTGAAGAGTCTTTGTGGATGCTGGTGGCTTTTCTGAGGCATCGTGTGTTGTTGATGCCCTCCAAGGCTGGTAGCTGTGTTCCGATGGTCCTCTGAGCTCTATGGACTACCCGCTGAAGAGCTTTCCTCTCTGCCTCCGTGCAGCTGAGATACCACACAGGGATAATATAAAACAATTGTCCCTAGTGCGTGTAGGGTAGTGTTAATGTGCCAGGAGTACTGGTTGGTGTGGACTCAGTGTGTTTCCGTGCTGTATCTCTGTATCTCTAAACTAAACTAAAAAAAATAGTAAATTAATAATCATAGAACTAGTGCAAAATCACTATTCCAAAGAGGTGGAAAGACTCTAAGGGGAGTAAGAGACACCTGTGGCTGACGAGGGAAGTCAGGGACAGCATAAAAATTAAGGAGAGGAAGTATAACATAGCAAAGAAGAGTGGGAAGACAGAGGATTGGGACTCTTTTAAAGAGCAACAAAAGTTAACTAAAAAGGCAATACGAGGAGAAAAGATGAGGTACGAGGGTAAACTAGCCAATAATATAAAGGAGGATAGCAAAAGTTTTTTTAGGTACGTGAAGAGGAAAAAAATAGTCAAGGCAAATGTGGGTCCCTTGAAGACAGAAGCAGGGGAATTTATTATGGGGAACAAAGAAATGGCAGACGAGTTAAACCGTTACTTTGGATCTGTCTTCACTGAGGAAGATACACACAATCTCCCAAATGTTCTAGGGGCTGGAGAACCTAGGGTGATGGAGGAACTGAAGGAAATCCACATTAGGCAGGAAATGGTTTTGGGTAGACTGATGGGACTGAAGGCTGATAAATCCCCAGGGCCTGATGGTCTGCATCCCAGAGTACTTAAGGAGGTGGCTCTAGAAATAGTGGAAGCATTGGAGATCATTTTTCAATGTTCTATAGATTCAGGATCAGTTCCTGTGGATTGGAGGATAGCAAATGTTATCCCACTTTTTAAGAAAGGAGGGAGAGAGAAAACGGGTAATTATAGACCAGTTAGTCTGACATCAGTGGTGGGGAAAATGCTGGAGTCGATTATAAAAGACGAAATTGCTGAGCATTTGGATAGCAGTAACGGGATCGTTCCGAGTCAGCATGGATTTACGAAGGGGAAATCATGCTTGACAAATCTACTGGAATTTTTTGAGGATGTAACTAGGAAAATTGACAAGGGAGAGTCAGTGGATGTGGTGTACCTCGACTTTCAGAAAGCCTTCGACAAGGTCCCACATAGGAGATTAGTGGGCAAAATTAGGGCACATGGTATTGGGGGTAGGGTACTGACATGGATAGAAAATTGGTTAACAGACAGAAAGCAAAGAGTGGGGATAAATGGGTCCCTTTCGGAATGGCAGGCAGTGACCAGTGGGGTACCACAAGGTTCGGTGCTGGGACCCCAGCTATTTACGATATACATTAATGACTTAGACGAAGGGATTAAAAGTACCATTAGCAAATTTGCAGATGATACTAAGTTGGGGGGTAGTGTGAATTGTGAGGAAGATGCAATAAGGCTGCAGGGTGACCTGGACAGGCTGTGTGAGTGGGCGGATACATGGCAGATGCAGTTTAATGTAGATAAGTGTGAGGTTATTCACTTTGGAAGTAAGAATAGAAAGGCAGATTATTATCTGAATGGTGTCAAGTTAGGAGGAGGGGGAGTTCAACGAGATCTGGGTGTCCTAGTGCATCAGTCAATGAAAGGAAGCATGCAGGTTCAGCAGGCAGTGAAGAAAGCCAATGGAATGTTGGCCTTCGTAACAAGAGGAGTTGAGTATAGGAGCAAAGAGGTCCTTCTACAGTTGTACCGGGCCCTGGTGAGACCGCACCTGGAGTACTGTGTGCAGTTTTGGTCTCCAAATTTGAGGAAGGATATTCTTGCTATGGAGGGCGTGCAGCGTAGGTTCACTAGATTAATTCCCGGAATGGCGGGACTGTCGTATGTTGAAAGGCTGGAGCGATTGGGCTTGTATACACTGGAATTTAGAAGGATGAGGGGGGATCTTATTGAAACATATAAGATAATTAGGGGATTGGACACATTGGAGGCAGATAACATGTTCCCAATGTTGGGGGAGTCCAGAACAAGGGGCCACAGTTTGAGAATAAGGGGTAGGCCATTTAGAACGGAGATGAGGAAGAACTTTTTCAGTCAGAGGGTGGTGAAGGTGTGGAATTCTCTGCCTCAGAAGGCAGTGGAGGCCAGTTCGTTGGATGCTTTCAAGAGAGAGCTGGATAGAGCTCTTAAGGATAGCGGAGTGAGGGGGTATGGGGAGAAGGCAGGAACGGGGTACTGATTGATAGTGATCAGCCATGATCGCATTGAATGGCGGTGCTGGCTCGAAGGGCTGAATGGCCTACTCCTGCACCTATTGTCTATTGTCTATTGTCTATTGTCTAAAATCCCCAAATCCTCAGCTCGCATTCACTTTGAAGACTTCTTATCATCTGAAATATAGAGGAAAAGTTACTACTTTGAATTTGGTTTCGTTTAGTTTAGAGATACAGCGCGGAAACAGGCCCTTCGGCCCACCGGGTCCGCACCGACCAGCGATCCCCGCACGCTAACACTATCCCACACACATTAGGGACAATTTTACATTTATACCAAGCCAATTAATCTACAAGCCTCTACGTCTTTGGAGTATAGGAGGAAACCCACGCAGGTCACGGGGAGAATGTACAAACTCCGTACAGACAGCGCCCGTGGTCGGGATCGAACCCGGGTCTCTTGCGCTGAATGCTGGTAGCTGTGCACATTCCCCATACGCATTGTAAATGATATTGTCAGAAATTCTTGATAAAGGAAATAAAGGAAAAATATTATGACTTTGAATTCTAAATGATATTGTCGGAAATTCTTGATAAATTAAGCTAGCGCGTTTAAACTTGGAGTAGCATTGATGCATCTGTATCAAGGTCTCATTGATGCAAGCCTGCCCCAGGCAAATCAGCTCAGGATAAACATGGGAAGACGAATGAAGAGATTCACGAGCAGAAAATTTGATCTGGAGGCGCAAACATTAAATGCTACATGGCAGGAATAAAAAGAAGAATGCTGGATTTAAACAAGCGGCCTTTCAGAATATAAAATGGAAAAGGTGGATTTAGTGACTGCCAAGTTCAAGTTAACGTAGCTCCTATTAAGAGGAAGAAATACATAGGAGTCTGGGATCCATGGCCACCAGATTCAAGAAGAGCTACTTCCCAACACCTTTGGGTGACACGGTGGCGCAGCGGTTGAGTTGCTGCCTTACAGCGCCAGAGACCCGGGTTCGATCCTCCCTATGGGCGCTGTCTGTACGGAGTTTGTATATCCTCCCCGTGACTGTGTGGGTTTTTCTCCAGGTGCTCCGGTTTCCTCCCACCTTCCAAAAATGTACATGTTTGTAGGCTAATTAGTCTCTGTAAAATTGTACGTTGTCCCTAGTGGGTGTAGGATAGTGTTGGTGTGCGGGGACTGCTGGTCGGCGCAGACTCGGTGGGCCGAACGGCCTGTTTCTACGCTGTACCTCTAAACTAAACTAAATAACCATCAGGCTCTTCAACACTACAAGGATGTAGCTAGGACTCGAGGGCCTGAGCTGTTAGGAGATGTTGGGCAAGCGAGGACCTTTATTCCTTGGAGTATAGGAGGCTGAAGGGTGATCTTATAGAGGTGTATGAAATCATGAGGGGAATTGATACGGTGAATGCACAGAGCACTTTATACTGGGGAGGGGAATCAAGAATCAGAGGACATGGGTCTAAGGTGAGAGGGGAGTGATTTAATAGGAACCTGAAGGGCCACACTTTCACTCAAGAAGGTGGAGGGCATGGGGAACGAGTTGCCAGAGGAGGTAGTTGAGACAGGTACAAAGACATTTAAAAGACACTTGGACAGGTACATGGATTGAATAGGTCTAGAGGGACATGGACCAAAGGTGGACATGTGGGACTATCTTAGATGGGTCACTTTGGTCGGCATGGACGAGTTAGGATGAGGCCCTGTTTCCATTCTGTGTTATTCTATGATTCTATGTCGAGTCAACACTAGCTGCCACTTGAACTTTTATGGACAGACTTTGGCTGCACTAAGGAGTTCATTTTTTCTTGCACTTATTGTTGTTATTTATTTATTGAATCTTTATTATTAGGTTTAGGTTTATTATTATTGGCATGAGTACCAAAGTACAGTGCAAAAAGTAGTTTTACATCCTATTCCATCAAATCAGATACTATACATAAATATTATAAGAAAATAACTGCAGATGCTGGTACAAATCAAAGGTATTTATTCACAAAATACTGGAGTAACTCTAATCAACCCCAATTCAGGTACGATAGGTGGAGCACAGGGGAAGACACAAAGAGCAGAGTATAGTTCTCAGCTTTTGAGTGCATCAGTTTAGTTTAGTTTAGAGCTACAGCGCGGAAACAGGCCCTTCGGCCCACCGAGTCCGTGCCGACCAGCGATCCCTGCACACTAACACTATCCTACACACACTAGGGACAATTTACATTTATACCAAGGCAATTAGCCTACAAACCTGCACGTCTTTGGAGTGCGGGAGGAAACCGAAGATCTCAGAGAAAACCCACGCAGGTCACGGGGAGAACGTACAAACTCCGTACAGACAGCACCCGCACAAGTTCGAGAAACATAGTCCAATGTCCGCAATGGGGTAGAGGTGGATCGGACAATGCCCTATGCTTATGGAAGGACCGTTCAGAAGGCTGATAACAATGGTGAAGACGCTGTTCCTGAGTCTGGAGATGATGCGCTTTCAAGCTTCTGTACCTTCTGTCCAATGGAAGCAAGAAGGAGAAGGAATGTCCGGGGCTGCAAAGGTCTTTGATAATGTTGGCTGCTTCCCTGAAACAGCCTGCCGCTAGGTGGAATTTAGAAGGATGAGAGAAGATCTTATCGAAACGTATAAGATTATTAAGGGGTTGGACACGTTAGAGGCAGGAAACATGTTCCCAATGTTGGGGGAGTCCAGAACAAGTCCACAGTTTAAGAATAAGGGTAGGCCATTTAGAACGGAGATGAGGAAAAACATTTTCAGGCAGAGAGTTGTGAATCTGTGGAATTCTCTGCCTCAGAAGGCAGTGGAGGCCAATTCTCTGAATGCATTCAAGAGAGAGCTAGATAGAGCTCTTAAGGATAGCGGAGTCAGGGGGTATGGGGAGAAGGCAGGAACGGGGTACTGATTGAGAATGATCAGCCATGATCACATTGAATGGCGGTGCTGGCTCGAAGGGCCGAATGGCCTCCTCCTGCACCTATTGTCTATTGTCTATTGAGTCAATGAAGGGGAGTCTGAACTGTGTGATAGACTGGGCTACATCCAGTCAGTAACTCTCCATCTATGTGCATTGCCTGTTATACTGCCACAAGTAAGAGTTTCATTGCTCCCTTGTCGGTACATATGAGTTCTAAACACTTTTAACCTCTTGACTAGCTTCTGTCTGGATGCTCCTTGGCAGAACTAATATAATGACGGCAGGAAAGCCGGCTATTGTGAAGTTTGGAGCTTGCTGTGAAATATTCTTTCAGGGCTACGAGTTATTCCTATAAACGATTGTGTAACTTCCTTTCTACTTTGTGTCAGCCCAATGTTAGACTAGACTGGAAGCTAACCTTGGGATGTAGCAATTGCGTATGCCAATATTCTCAGCGTAAACTTCCAAGAGAAATGAATTGACGGAGTGTTGCTGAAGTCTAGACGAAGTATCTGTAAAGTCCAAAGACTTGTTTTACTGAATGTTTCATCACTGTGTCTCAAAAATGAAAGATGCATTTCATTTAAAAGATTGCTTTCAGGATAGACTGAAATGCTCAGTAAGACAGGGCCCATTATACTCTTAAGACCCTTCGCATTTTGTCCGGTGAGTGAGCAATTACTGCATCATTAGAATCGGCCTCCGTCAGTTCATTTAATGCCACTCGTCTTCGCATATCAATCTGCACGCACGTCTTGGTTTAGTTTAGTTTAGAGATACAGCGCGGAAACAGGCCCTTCGGCCCACCGAGTCCGCGTCGACCAGCGATCCCCGCACACTAACGCTATCCTACACACACTAGGGACGATTTTTACACTTATACCAAGCCAATTAACCTACAAACCTGCACGTCTTTGGAGTGTGGGAATAAACCAGAGTTCTCAGAGAAAACCCACGCAGGTCACGGGGAGAACGTACAAATTCTGTACAGACTGCACCCCGTGGTCAGGATCGAACCTGGGTCTCTGGCGCTGTGAGGCAGTAGCTCACCATGCTCAGTAGCGCCGCCCTGTCTTGGTTGGACAGAATAACAACTAAAGGTATGATGAAAGCACGCCAATGCCTCGACTCCTTCGGAAGGGTGAGGAGGTTCGACATGTCCCCACCACCCTTCACCAACTTTTCCAAGGCAGAGTGATGTGTGGATGGAGTCGATGGAAGGGGGGTTGGTTTGCCTGATGGTCTGGGCTCCGTCCACAACTCTCTGCAATCTCTTGGGAGTAAAGGGAGATAAATTCCGATCAGACCCGGGTCTCTGGCACTGTCTGGCAGTAGCTCTGCCAGCTGCGTCACTGTGTCTCAGTGACTGAGGCATTGTGGAGGGGAGGATGCTCCTCAAACTGCGGTGCATCCTGGGCAATGCAGCTCACCCCCTCCGTGACACACTGGCCAACCTGAGGAGCACCTTCAGCAACAGACTGGTCCCACCAAGATGCAGCACAGAACGTCACAGGAGATCCTTCTTCCCTGTGGCTATCAAACTGTACAACTCCTCCCCCTTCTGTCATGGGGTAGACCGAGACTGACTCCCCCTCCCCACCCCCCACCCCTCCCCAATCTTTGCACATCCCCAAAGTCTTTCCACCTGTCACTTTAATTTCATGTTTCATGTATGTTGTACGTTGTGTATTTTGTGTTTTGTGACTGTTGGCAGATCAATTTCCCTCCTGGGATAAACAAGGTTCTATCGTATCGCATCGTATCGTAAGAGACTTTTAGACAGGCACATGGGAATGCAGGGTAGTGGAGGGATATGGATCACGTGCAGGCAGAGGAGATTAGATTACCATGTCATCGTGTTCATCACGGACATTGTGGGCCAAGGGGCCTGTTCTTGTGCTGTCCTGTTCGCTGCCCTCTACTCTTTCTAAATCTAATTTAATTGTTCATGACAAGAAACTTAGGGAAGTATGTACCTCTTGTTTGCACACTTTGACAACAAAACTAATGTTGCAAAACAATGCTCATCGATACACATCACCTCTATGTAATTTGCTAAATGCATGATCCATACAGTCTAATGGAAAATGAATTTGCAGTGTTTCATTTCTTAACCAATTTAAAAAGCACTTACAAAACCATGTTGAGTCGAACAATATACTGATATTAGCTATTTACAATGAAATCTCACCAACAAGAGAGCACTATGCACCAGCATTATTGAAATTATGACAAATTACCCATTTACATTGATGAATGTGTAGAAGGCATGTGTGAATAATTCTCAATTAAAATCTGTCTTGTGCAGCATTAGTCATTTTAATACTTATTGTTCCGGGCAATTAAGGAGAAGGTTTGTTACCTTTCACTGACATACTGATGGTATTCTAAAGCACTGTGACATGTTTATCTCAAATCTGATGCATCGTTGGTGACAGTTGCTTAGCTTATTACATTACATCCCACTCAAAATATCTGGAATAAATTTTAGAGAAATCTTTCATTCGGAGCATTAGTGGAACTGCTCCTGGACTCCATTTTCTGAAAACAATATATTTAAAAATATTTTTGCTGCTGTGTTTGAAACCTTCATAGTAACAGATAGAGGATTTGCTACTGCTGTTATTTACTCCTGAGTTTAATTACGCTGGAAAATGGGGGAAGACCTGAGTTGAGAATCAGTGCCTTAATTACAATTGTCACCGCGTCTAAATTATTTAGAATGCTCCTGGACGGTTGTTAGTTCTAACAATGAGTTCTGCCATTGGGAAGAAGGTACAGGAGCCTGAGTACTGTAACATCCAGGTTCAGCAACAGCTTCTTCCTTATGAGGCTACCTCCAATGAGCTCTGACCTACAATAGACTATTAGAGCCTATTATTGTTATTATTGCACTATTATTGATTGTTTCCTCATGTGTACGTATGTGTGTGTGTATGTGTATATATATATATATATATATATATATGTGTGTGTGTGTGTGTGTGTGTGTGTGTGTGTGTGTGTGTGTGTGTACGTGTGTGTGTGTGTGTGTGTGTGTGTGTGTGTGTGTGTGTGTGTGTGTGTACGTGTGTGTACGTGTGTGTGTGTGTGTGTGTGTGTGTGTGTGTGTGTGTGTGTGTGTGTGTGTGTGTGTGTGTGTGTGTGTGTGTGTGTGTGTGTGTGTTTGTTCATATGTGTGTATATATACACACGCTGAACATTTCTTTCCTCTCTCGTTTATTATAATGTTTACAGTGCACTATGTTTACATATTCTGTTGTGCTGCAGCAAGTAAGATTTTCATTGTTCTATCTGGGACACGTGACGATAAAACGCTCTTGACTCTTGAAGAACACAAGGATAAGGCAGCACTGTGGTGCAGCTGGTAGAGCTGCTGCCTCACAGCGCCAGAGACCCGGGTTCGATCCTGACCCCAGCTGTAGTCTGTGTGGAGTTTGTACATTCTCCCTGTGACCGTGGGTTTACCCTGGGTGCTCCAGTTTCCTCCCACATCCCAAAGACGTGCGAGTTGGTAGGTTAATTGTCTTCTGTAAATTGACACTAACATGTGGGTGGGGGGGGGGGGGGGGCAAAATCTGAAGTAGAATGAAATAGGATTAATGTTAGATTGCTATAAAATGGAAGGTTGATTGTCGTTGTGGACTCGGTGGCCTGATGGGCCTGGTTCCAAGCTGTATCTCACTCATTCACTTCACACAATGACACTAAGTACACAAGTTCGTAAGTCATAGCAGCAGAATGAGGCCATTCAGCCCATAATGGCTGATCTATCTCTCCCTTTCTACACCATTCCCCTGCCTTCCCCATAACCTTTGGCACCCATACTAATCAAGAATCTGTCAATCTCTGCCTTAAGAATGCCCAAAGGCTTGACCTTGGGGCCTAACTTATCCACACCGACCAACATGCCCATCTACCCTAGTCCCACCTGCCTGCATTTGGCCCATATCCATCTAAACCTAAGGAAGACACAAAATGTTGGAGTAACTCAGCAGGACAGGCAGCATCTCTGGAGAGAAGGAATGGGTGACGTTTCGAGTCGAGACCCTTCTTCAGACCGACACTTTGAAGTAGTTTAGTTTAGTTTGGTTTTGAGATACAGAGCGGAAACAGGCCCTTCGGCCCACCGAGTCTGCACCGACCAGCGACCCCTGCACACTTACACTATCCTACACAGACTCGGGACAATTCTACATTTATGTCAAGCCAATTAACCTACAAACCTGAACGTCTTTGGAGTGTGGGAGGAAACCGAAGATCACGGAGAAAACCCACGCAGGTCACGGGGAGAACGGACAAACTCCGTACAGACGGCACCCGTGGTCGGGATGGAACCCGGGTCTCTAGCGCTGTGAGGCAGCAACTCTACCGCTGCGCCACCGTGCCGCCAGATTGTAATAAGATATTTAAAAAGTTAAAATGTATGTTCTCAAACAGTAAGCAGATAATCCCATCGGATGTATCCCACATGCTGCATTTCATATTAATCAGTTATAAATTCATAATCAAAGACTCCTTGTATCTGAAACTGATGAAATTGTCAGTGAGTGGGTTTACAATAAACAATAATTGAACGCTGCCTTGACCTCATTTATAATTGTCATTTCCTTGCAGTGCATGCAAGGGGACGCCCCAGGGACATCTCTGAATCCAAGCACACATCTACAATAATAACCAAATTTGCCCAGTGAAAAACAAATACATATTGCTGGATTAAGTTCAAATGACATTTGGGAAATGTTTAGAATACCGCTGTTTTGTTTGCCAGACAGCAAATATTGGGTAGAAGACATTTTCCTCTCACAACGTGGCGTACTGCAGTATTCTAATCTGCGTTTCGAAGGGAAATATTCCGTGACACCCATAGAATATCCAGTCATAGAGTCATAGAGTGGTAACAGGCCCTTCAGCCCAACCTGCCCACACCGGCCAACATGTCCCAGCTACACTAGTCCCACCTGCCCGCGTTTGGTCCATATACCTCCAAACTTATCCTATCCATGTATCTGTCTAACTGATACTGAAATGTTAGGATAGTCCCAGCCTCAGCTACCTCCTCTGGCAGCTCGTTCCATACACCCACCACACTTTGTGTGAAAAAGTTACCCCTCAGATTCCTATTGAATCTTTTCCCCTTCAACTTAAACCTATGTCCTCTGGTCCTCGATTCCCCTACTCTGGGCAAGAGACTCTGTGCATCTACCCGATCTATTCCGATCACGAGTTTATACACCTCAATAAGATCACCCCTCATCCTCCTGTGCTCCATGGAATAGAGTTCTAGCCTGCTCAACCTCTCCCTGTGGCTCAGACCCTCTTAGTCCTGGCAATATCCTTGTAAATCTACTCTTTCCAGCTTGACAACTTCTATCTTCTAGCATGATGCCCAGAACTGAACACAATACTGTAAATGCGGCCTCACCAACGTCTTAGACAACTGCAACATGACCTCCCAACTTCTATACTCAAACAGTCACCCAAAAATATTTCCTATCAAGCGAGCTTGGATCACGGTATCAAAATACAGCCACAGACTGCATTTTCAAAGATTAGGCTCTTTGAAAAATTACACCATGCAAGAATGAATCTAGTCTACAATCACTAACTGAAAAGTATATATTCAATATCATATTATGGTAGCATAATACCACATGAATGAAATATCAATAGCGATTGTGATCTTCTTTGACATATAAATTACGTGGCCATCAATCACACTGTAGTGTATCACCCTGTCATGCTGAACCCATTTCCATTTCTTAAATGTAATTCTGCTGAAGATTCCTTTGTTATTACTTTATGCAGTTTGGATTGATTGAAAGATACAGCATGGAAGCAGGCCCTTCGGCCCATCGAGCCCATGCCGACCATCGATCACCCGTTCACACTCGGTTCAGTTTTACAGAGGCCAGTTAACCTACAAACCTGGAGGGTTCAGAGATACAGCGCGGAAACAGATCCTTCGGCACACCGAGTCCGCACCGACCAGTGATCCCTACACATTAACACCACCCTACACCCACTAGGGACAGCTTACACATACACCAAGCCAATTAATCTACAAACCTGCACATCTTTGGAGTGTGGGAGGAAACCCACGCAGGTCACGGGGAGAACGTATAAACTCCGTGCAGACAGCACCCGTGGTGGGGATCGAACCCGGGTAAGGCAGCAACTCTACCGCTGCGCCACCGCGCCGTCCCATGTCTTTTGGATGGGGAAGGAAACCGGAGGAAACCCACGCGTTCACAGAGGAGAACGTCGCAAACACACAGTCAGCTCACGAGGTCAGGATTGAACCTGGGTCTCTGGCTTTTAGTTAAGTTTAGAATTACAGCGCGGAAACTGGTCCTTCGGCCCATCGAGTCCACGCCAACCAGCGATCCTCGCACACTAAAGCAAGAGGGACAATTTACAATTTTTTACGAAAGCCAATTAACCTACAAACCTGTGCGGCTTTGAAGTGTGGGAGGAAACCGGAGAACCCGGAGAAAACCCACGCGGTCACGGGTGGCAGGAACAATCTCCATACAGACAGCACCAGTAGCCAGGATCGAACCTGGGTTTCTGGCACTGTAAGGCAGCAACTCCACCGCTGCGCCATCGTGCCGCCGTGCCACCACTGTGAGGCAACAACTCTACCAGCTGCACCACTGTGCCACACTGCACTAACAGCATGTTAGTGTGTTGGCCAGAGCTTCTTTTTGTGTCGGTACATCTGTAAAAAGTTAAACTAGACTGATGTACAACATTGATAGCATGTGCATAAGGGGATCTAACTGTTGGTCCTTCTGCAGTTGTACAGGGCCCTAGTGAGACCGCACCTGGAGTACTGTGTGCAGTTGTACAGGGCCCTAGTGAGACCGCACCTGGAGTACTGTGTGCAGTTGTACAGGGCCCTAGTGAGATCGCACCTGGAGTACTGTGTGCAGTTTTGGTCTCCAAATTTGAGGAAGGATATTCTTGCTATTGAGGGCGTGCAGCGTAGGTTTACTAGGTTAATTCCCGGAATGGCGGGACTGTCATATGTTGAAAGACTGGAGCGACTAGGCTTGTATACACTGGAATTTAGAAGGATGAGAGGGGATCTTATCGAAACGTATAAGATTATTAAGGGGTTGGACACGTTAGAGGCAGGAAACATGTTCCCAATGTTGGGGGAGTCCAGAACCAGGGGCCACAGTTTAAGAATAAGGGGTAGGCCGTTTAGAACGGAGATGAGGAAAAGCTTTTTCAGTCAGAGAGTTGTGAATCTGTGGAATTCTCTGCCTCAGAAGGCAGTGGAGGCCAATTCTCTGAATGCATTCAAGAGAGAGCTAGATAGAGCTCTTAAGGATAGCGGAGTCAGAGGGTATGGGGAGAAGGCAAGAACGGGGTACTGATTGAGAATGATCAGCCATGATCACATTGAATGGCGGTGCTGGCTCGAAGGGCCGAATGGCCTACTCCCAAACCTATTGTCTATTGTCTATTGTCTAAAACAGCATTGATTGGGGCCAATAATTTCAAATGTAAGAGTCCGTCACGTTTTATCATTCTAAATTATAAACCATAATTAACCCTTCCACCCAAAGAAATAATCAAGATTTAGATGTTATTTTAAGAAAAGTGTAAGATAAAAATAATTGTCAAACAGAAACAGTTTTACATTAGTCTTTTACAAACCCACTGACTCCCACAACTATCTCAACTACACTTCTTCCTACCCTGCTTCCTGCAAAGACTCTATCCCCTACTCCCAATTCCTCCGTCTACGCCGCATCTGCGCCCAAGATGAGGTGTTCCATACAAGGACATCCAAGATACCCTCATTCTTTAGGGAACTGGGGTTGCCCCCTTCCATCATAGATGAGGCCCTCACTCGTGTCTCGTCTGTACGCCCCAGCTCCGCCCTTGCTCCCCCTGCCCCTAGTCGCAACAGAGACTGAGTCCCCCACGTCCTTACCATCCACCCCATCATCAGTCGCATACAACGCATAATCCTCCGACATTTTCACCACCTCCAACAGGATCCCAACACTCGTCCCATCTTCCCATCTCCACCCCATTCCGCCATCTGCAACTCCCTGGTTAACTCATCCCTTCCCACCCAAACCACCCCCTCCCCAGGTACCTTTCCCTGCAACCGCAGGAGATGCAACACCTGTCCCTATACCTCCTCCCTCAACTCTGTCCAGGGTTGTCCAGACAGTCCTTTCAGGTTAGGCAGAGGTTCACTTGCACCTCTTCAAACATTTCTTCACACAGAGAGTGGTGAGTCTGTGGAATTCTCTGCCACAGAAGGTAGTTGAGGCCAGTTCATTGGCTATATTTAAGAGGGAGTTAGATGTGGCCCTTTTTGCTAAAGGGATCAGGGGGTATGGAGAGAAGGCAGGTACAGGTTACTGAGCTGGATGATTAGCCATGATCATATTGAATGGCGGTGCAGGCTCGAAGGGCCGAATGGCCTACTCCTGCACCTATTTTCTATGTTTCTATGTTTCTACCTCCTCCAACCTCATCTAATGTATCCGTTGTTCCCTTCGCTCAGCCTGCCTGAACTTACCAGATCTCCAGGTTGCCAAACACATTAATTCCCCTTCCCATTCCCACACACACCTTTCTGTCCTGGGCCTCCTCCGTTGTCAGAGTGAGGCCAATCACAAATTGGAGTATCAGCACCTCATATTTCACTTGGGCAGCTTACAACACAGTGGTATGATGTTGATTTCTCTAACTTCAAGTAACCCTTGTGTTCCCTCTCTCTCCATCCCTCCACTATCCAAGTCACACAAGGTTCCTGTACTCACCGAGCAAACAGCTACCAATGGCCTGTTTCCTTTATCATCATCGTTAGTTTTTGCATATCTTTCATTCTTTTGTTCTATATCTCTCATTTCCCTTACACCTGACCAGTCTGAAGAAAGGTCTCGACCTGAAAAGTCACCCATTCCTTCTCTCCAGAGATGCTGCCTGTCCCGCTAAGCTACTCCAGCATTTTGTGTCTATCTTCGGTTTAAACCAGCATCTGCAGTTCCTTCATAAACTAAATTTGTCATGTTTGAGATGTTCTCAGGTTCTCTGTCTGTCAAACGTGAATGCAAGTTCCTACTCTCCTCCTCCTGAGACTAGGAGACAGCTTTGACAATCTTCCACAGATAGCAATTTTGCAGGACATATCACAGAAACACATCTTCGAATTCCCACCTGACCCGCTGAGTTACTCCAACATCTTTTGCTTTGCTCAAGATTCCAGCATCTGCAATTCTAATGTATCAATTGTCAATTCAATGATTGCATAACTTGGCTTTGTAGCATTCAATGGGCACTGAGGCTGAAGCCCTTATCCAGTGTGTGCAGGAAGGAACTGCAGATACTGGTTTACACCAAAGTTAGACACAAAAAGCTGGAGTAACTCAGCGGGGCAGGCAGCATCTCTGGAGAGAAGGAATGGGTGACGTTTCGGGTCGAGACCCTTCTTTAACCTTCTCCTGTCCAGTGACTAATCTGCATGGGAGCATATTTGCGATCCATGTCATACACCCGCCATATTGATAACAATGTCACGACATGCACCACTAATGTTGATTGGAAGTCCTTTTTCCGGCACTGTGGTGCAGCGGTAGAGCAGTTGAGTTACAGCCTTACAGCGCTTACAGAGCGAGACCCAGGTTAGATCCCGACTACGGGTGCAGTCTGTACTGGGTTTGTACGTTCTCCCCGTGACCTGCGTGGGATTTCTCTGGGTGCTCCGGTTTCTTCCCACACTCCAAAGACGTACAGGTTTGTAGGTTAATTGGCCATAAATGTAACTTGTCCCCAGTGTGTAGGATCGTGTTAATGTGCAGGGATCGATGGTCGGTGCGAACTGGGTGGGCCGAAGGGCCTGTTTCCACGCTGTATCCCTAAGCTAAGCTAAAGTAAACTAAACCCACAGAGCTGAGGTACAGGCAACCTGTAGAATGAACATACCACCATTGTGAATTAAACTCAAGACTCAAGAGTGTTTGATTGTCATATGTACCATAACGGAACAATTAAATTCTCAGTTGCAGCAACAGCACAACTGGCTTGTAACTTCAGTCCTCAATAGATAACATAATAAATAGATAAAAGAAAGAAAAAAGTTCAAATGTGGGATAACATAGAGGCAGTGTGTGTCGGTAATCAATGGCCGGCGTGGTCTCAGTAGTGCTGTTCCCATGCTGAATCTCTAAACAAAGATCTTTCTATTCCCAGAGAGTTTAGTTTAGTTTAGTTTAGAGATACAGCGCGGAAACAGGCCCTTCGGCCCATCAAGTCCGCACCGACCAGCGATCCCTGCACATCAACACTACCCTACACACATTAGGGGCATTTTTACATTTTTTTCCAAGCCAATTAACCTACAAACTTGTACGTCTTTGGAGTGTGGGAGGAAACCGAGGATCTCGGAGAAAACCCACGCAGGTGATGGGGAGAACGTACAAACTCCGTACAGACGGCGCCTGTAATCGAACTCGGGTCTCTGGCGCTGTGAGGCAGTAGCTCTACCGCTGCGCCACCGTGAGCTAATTTTCTCTCAGCGGAGTTCAACGGGAAGTGAAAGCTCATCGCTTCAAGAGCAGTGTAAGCTTCCCTGTGCTGCCAATAACATGCGTGCGCGTCACTTTGCAGGCTTCTGGTGTCAGATTGGAGATGCACCATGACCAGATGTGATAAAGGGGTTCCACTTCCACAGCATCTGCTGATGTGGTGGTGGGTATCACATATCACACAGGTCAGCGCTTGGTAACCCAGCAACCGTCTCCATGTTGTCACTCTGCAGTGATGGAGTACCCAAGGACAGCTACTGAGTGACAAGGGCTGTCTGCCCACAATGTGGTGCTTGACTCTGGCACACAGCACGTACACGAGGGCAACGCGTACACAATGAATACCGTGCTGTCACTTACAAAGCAACCATAGCTGATCATTTGTCATCATCCTAGTTGGTGATAGATTGGTTCAATTGCCTGATAACAGCTGGGAAGAAACTGTCCCTGTGAAAACACACACCTCCAGATTCAGGGACAGCTTCTTCCCAGCTGTTATCGGGCAACAGAACCATCCTATCATGGACTAGAGAGGAGATCAGTCATAACCTACCATCTACCTCCTTGGAGACCCTCGGACTATCTTCAATCGGACTTTACCTTGCACTAAACGTTATTCCCTTCATCCTGTATTTGTGCACTGTGGACAGCATGATTCTAATGATGCTTTCCACTGAGTGGATAGCACGCAACAGAAAAGTTTTTTCTTATGGTCTTAACACACACGCTGACTCTTGCACCCATTCTCCTTGAAAGTATACATTCTCTTTCTCATTTATTTCATGCAGGAACAATATCTGTCTTTCCTTTGGAGTCCATTTGAACAGAGATAATTCCTGGTTTACCCAAAAGCCTGAAGCTAAAATCAACACAATTGCATTTAATGGTTGTAAGGAAATGTTTAACCTTGCCATCCCAGGCAATTCTACGTATTTGCTTCGGTTCTTTTTAGTAAATCAGGAAACAATGAGATTAAGCTTTGATCAAAGCCGCATAAAACTGAATCAGGACTACAACCAGATGTGTGGACTTTGTGAATAATTTTCTTGAGAAAATCATTAGATGGTCAGTTTTTCATGGTGTTTAATGAGCACAGCTAAACATTAGTTCAAATGAAGCTCCAACCAGGTGTAAAAACTAGAGTACCTTACTTACCTTACGGCACAATGGCACAACAGTAGAGTTGCTGCCTCACGGCACCAAAGACCCAGGTTTAGATCCTGGCTATGGGTGCTGCCTGTACGGAGTTTGAACGTTCTCCCTACGACTGCGTGGGTCTTCTCCGTGAGCTCCCACGCTCCAAAGGCATTGAATGATTTGTAGGTTAATTGGCTTCTGAGTTTACTTTATTGTCACGTGTACCGAGGTGCAGTGAACAGCTTTTGTTGCGTGCTAACCAGTCAGCGGAAAGACAATACATGATTGCAATCGAGCCATGCACAGTGTACAGATACAATCCACCAATTGTCCCCAGTGTGTGAGATGGAACTAGTGTACGGGTGATCGTTAGTTGGCGTAGACTCGATGGGCCAAAGGGCCTGTTTCCATGCTGTATCTCAAAATTGAACTAAACTAGTTCATGCCAAATTAAATAATTGGGAAACCTCATTGTGCGTCAATGTACTTGTTCTTGTTCATCGATCTTTGTGCATTGGTTAGCATGTTGTTTAGGCTCCCTTTGATTATGTACAAGCAGTAACTATTGTGCACTTTGAATAAACAGCGGCATTTGTTGGGAATCAGTGTTTCATTCCGATCTAATTGATCTACTGTGACACCATAAAGAGGATCCAAGACTATAATCTTGATAGATGTGTGAAACACCATTAGTATTCACATTTAATCATTAACAGGAGCTCTATATTAGCTTTGCACTTCAGCAGAATATCACAAAGATTAGGTTTTGGAAAATATCTTTCTTTTTAGCCAAAAGGTCGCAGTCTGATCTGCATATCCAAGCTGAAGGCCAGGAACACACATTTCAGACATGAAACAAATGCCATTAATCAAATTCCTACTGCAGAAATTGCATGCATAAAACCCACACACTTACTACCATGACAACAGCTTCAGAGACAGTATCGTATGTCAAGTTGTAGCACGGCAGACACAGGCCTTTGTTTGTTCATTGACAGTTCTCTTGAAGTCAATGTGGCTTCTTTTATATCTCAGCACAAATCCTTTTAAGCATCTCTTACAACTGAAGCTAAATGATTTGTTCAGATACCTAGAGACTCTTAATGCATTAGTAACTGTTGGCCTAACAGATGTGTAAACGTTGTTTATGTGGACTGTAAAGGGAAGAGTAATAATTATTTGCAGGAAATATTGATTGACAGACCTTCAAATTTACTTGTGCAGTGCTATTTATTCATAAACTAAATAATGGATGTTCTGCATATAAAATGTTACCAAACCTGTCCCATTAGTGTTGTGAAAAATAATCTATGCTGGGCTAAAGTGCAGGAGTAATTTTCAGCTCTTATTCAATTCAAAGCAATAGGCAGAATAAATTACAGGAGTAATATTTCGGAGTTCACAAATATTCACTATCCAACACAAGAGTAAGATACACATGCCACAATATTGTTGAAGTAGAGCACCAATATTTATTTATTTTAAATCGCATACAGTTGGATATTCAGAATGGATGTTACATTGCAGTTTACAATCGGATTGGAATAGGAAACTAGGTTATCTCACCTGATTGTATGGAAATATACGTGGATATCATAGCCTCTCTGCAAGAGAAATTCGGGTAAGGCGATGAGGAATAATTTAACATAATGCACCACAGAGATGTGTAGGCCGACGTCGTTCCATGGCAACGGACATTTGTCACGTGTTGGGTTGCACAGAGATGAAAGTTGAATCCAATTGTACGGTGTCTTGTTGACCCCAAGTTGAACTTCAAATCCTACATTCGATCCATCACCAAGGAACCTCAATTCCACCTCTGTTTCGTAATTCTATTTCCATCTCCCTCACCAGTGAAACTCATCCCTGTTTTCACCACTCAAGGATTAATTTCATCATCCTCTGCTTTGTTCTGTACCTTCCCGTACCCCTAGTTTCCGCCATCCCTGACTCTCAGGCTGATGAAGGGTCCTGACCCAAAACGTCAACTGTTCCTTTTCTCCAGAGATGCTGCCTGGCCCGCCGAGTTACTCCAACATTTTGTGTCTATCAACTTCATCAAAGCACTCGA
The DNA here is from genome assembly GCF_053455715.1 of Rhinoraja longicauda. Lineage (NCBI taxonomy): Eukaryota > Metazoa > Chordata > Chondrichthyes > Rajiformes > Arhynchobatidae > Rhinoraja > Rhinoraja longicauda. Next base: position 6,515,539 of record NC_135958.1, on the reverse strand, counting down.
CATTATTATCCAAAGATCTGCCTGACACTGTTAACCTAAATTTTTTCATATCTTATCCCATCATTAGTTTCATGCGCGACATTATCTTTTTCTTGATTTCGATTTGAAAATTGCCATTAATCCATAAAGACCTCCAGGTGAAAAGCAAGGTGAGGAAGGTAGACACAAAATGCTGGAGTGACTCAGCCGGTCAGGCAGCATCTGGGGAGAGAAGGAATGGGTGACGTTTCGGTTCGAGACCCTTCTTCAGACTGAGTGGCAAGACTGAAACGTAAGGTGACATGCCTTGAATCATGGATAACTTACCTCGAATGATCCCTAATGCCTCTTTACAGGTTACCTTTGAGAAATTCCAATGTGCCAGTAATTAAAAGCATGCATGTTAATGACACCGTCATTTAATTGTTAATCAAACCAAAAATATCTGCCAAACCCTCGGGCAAATGGTAGAAAGAACAAAGCAAAACCAAACCGGAGCTTGCAGGAAGCCAAGAGCAGAGCTAAAAATCCAAGGAGACCATATATCATTGTGAAACTTCACAAATGCTCAACATGCCACTCAGCATGCAGGAGAAGTGCCACAGCTCTGAAGGAGGCCCACAAACAGACACACAGGTTTGAAGGATCCCCAACCTACCCGAGGCTCCAAGAGGCCAAACGCACGGCCCGGATGGTCTGTATCTCTCATTCCCCTTACCCCTGACTCGTCTGACGAAGGGTCTCGACCCGAAACGTCACCCATTCCTTCTCTCCAGAGATGCTGCCTGTCCCGCTGAGTTACTCCAGCATTTTGTGTCTATCTTTGGTTTAAACCAGCATCTGCAGTTCCTTCCTGCATGTGAACCGGATGGGGCCTGCAGCGGTGTATAGCGGCAGAGGACACCATGGCCACGCTTGGCCAGTCCGACCCTGCGATGCCAACAGGCGCCAAACTGGCGATGCCCCACACTGTCTCAGTGTACTACTGCTGTACACATGTACCGTATCTGAGATGCTTATCGAAGATATATCTCAAAGCTTATGTATAATGATACTTGTACTGAACTATATACGTAAATGGGTATCTTGGCCTGCATGGACAAGTTGGGTCGAGGGGCCTATGTCCATGCTGTATGACTCTATGGGGGGACCTCATTGAAACACACCGAATAGTGAAGGGCTTCGATAGACTCTGCCTCAGAAGGCAGTGGAGGCCAATTCTCTGAATGCATTCAAGAGAGTGCTAGATAGAGCTCTTAAGGATAGCAGAGTCAGGGGGTATGGGGAGAAGGCAGGAACGGGGTACTGATTGAGAATGATCAGCCATGATCACATTGAAAGGCGGTGCTGGCTCGAAGGGCCGAATGGCCTCCTCCTGCACCTATTGTCTATTGTCTATTGACTGGATGTGGATAGGATGTTTCCACTACTAGTAGGAGAGTCTGGGACTAGAATTCATAACCTCAGAATTAAAGGACGTTCCTTTGGAAAGGAGATGAGGAGGAATTTCTTTAGTCAGAGGGCTTCCACCCTGGCATGGATGAGTTGGGTCAAATGGCTAGGTCCTTGTTGTGTGTCTCTATGACTCCATTTATTCCAATGGTGTCAAGCACAATGGTTTCCTTTTAGAGTCATAGAGTCATACAGGTTGGAAACAGGCCCTTTGGCCCAACATGCCCACACTGATCAACATGTCCCGTCTACACTAGTCCCACCTGCCTGCAATTGGCCCAATCCCCCAAACCTAATCCTGCCTTGCACCTGTCTAACTGTTTCAATTGACTCTGTGCGTCTACCCGATCTATTCCTCTCAGGATTTTGTGCACCTCTATAAGATCACCCCTCATCCTCCTGTGTTTTTGTGTTGTAAGATGTTTAAAAATAGTAAGTTGCCGACTTCAGAAACAGATGAGGTTTTTTATTCTGTGTCACAGGATAGTGGGTGTTGGAATCTTGATATTTTTAAAGTCAACTTAGATGTGTTCATGATAAGAGTGAAAAGTGGCTACTGATTAACAGGAAAGTAGAGCTGAGATAACAATCAAATCAGCTACAACCTTTCTAAATGTGGAGCAGGCTTGAGTGGTTGAGAATAACACGTTTCTAATTGCTATGCTTATATTTTTGTATGTTCTGTAATTCTTTAGCTCAAATGCCTGTTTAATGGTGTGTTATTCTGGTCGACTAGGTGAAGCCCTGCAGAAGGGAGACACAAAGAAGTGTTTAGGTTAGTTTAGTTAAGTTCAGTTTAGTTTAGAGATACAGCACGGAAACAGGCACTTCGGCCCATCGAGTCTGTACGGGCCATCGGTCCCCTCACATTAACATTATCTTACACACACGAGAGACAATTTACAATTTTACCAAGCCCATTAACTTATAAACCTGTATGTCTTTGGAGTGTGGGAGGAAACCGGAGCACCCGAATAAAACCCACACTGGTCATGGGGAGAACGTACAAACTCCATACAGACAGTGCCCGTAGTCAGGATCGAACCGGAGTCTCTGGTGCGGTACAGTAGCAACATTACCATTGCGTTACCGTGCCGCCCAAACACTGAGAGATGATGAAATTTTGAACAAATAAACAAAGTGCTGGAAGAACTCAACGGATCGGGCAGCATCTGTGGAGGGATGATGATTTGGGTTGGAGCCCTTCTTCAGGCATTCCAGTGAAGAACCGTGCAAACTTTACTCTTGAATTTTTTGGTGGTCTCCACATCCTGAAACATGAATAAATCTTTGCTCTCAGATAGACATACAATGCTGGAGTAACTCAGCGGGTCAGGCAGCATCTCGGGAGAGAAGGAATGGGTGACGTTTCGGGTCAAGACCCTTCTTCAGACTGGTGGGTCTCGACCCGAAACGTCACCCATTCCTTCTCTCCCGAGATGCTGCCTGACCCGCTGAGTCACCTATTGTCTACTGTCTATTGTCTATTGAGTTACAATAGACAATAGACAATAGACAATAGATAATAGACAATAGGTGCAGGAGTAGGCCATTCAGCCCTTGGAGCCAGCACCGCCATTCAATGCGATCATGGCTGATCACTCTCAATCAGTACCCCCTCACTCCGCTATCCTTAAGAGCTCTATCCAGCTCTCTCTTGAAAGCATCCAACGAACTGGCCTCCACTGCCTTCTGAGGCAGAGAATTCCACACCTTCACCACTCTCTGACTGAAAAAGTTCTTCCTCATCTCCGTTCTAAATGGCCTACCCCTTATTCTTAAACTGTGGCCCCTTGTTCTGGACTCCCCCAACATTGGGAACATGTTTCCTGCCTCTAATGTGTCCAATCCCCTAATTATCTTATATGTTTCAATAAGATCCCCCCTCATCCTTCTAAATTCCAGTGTATACAAGCCCAATCGCTCCAGCCTTTCAACATACGACAGTCCCGCCATTCCGGGAATTAACCTAGTGAACCTATGCTGCACGCCCTCCATACCAAGAATATCCTTCCTCAAATTTGGAGACCAAAACTCCAGCATTTTGTGTCTACCTTCGATTTAAACCAGCATCTGCAGTTTTTATTCCTATAAATCTTTGCTCTTCCTGGATTCCAAGGGGTTTTTCTATTTTGAATGAAGTTTCCAATATTTGTTGCTTAGATTTTTTTTAGAGAATTTCTTCACTTCCACATTCATGGTTTGGAAAATGTTGTACAATTGAATATCAATTTGCCTAAAGTAGATTTTGTATCAGTGTGGAGAATGTTAAATGGACATCAGTCATTGATGCTGAATTGCAGATGGGTTCCACTGGCTGTAGCTATGTATTGTTCATTTTAAATTATTGAGGTGAACGCTTGGCTTTGGTAATTTCCAATGACAAAGGCAAGTTAACTCTTTTATGTAAGTTGGTGTCGTAAATGGCTTTCTCTTTCCCGAATCATGCCAATATCTTTTAAATCATGTCTTGTTTTTGCAGTTTTTTTCCTTTCACTATCATGTGTCTTCATATAGCACAGACACATGTTGATGGTTTTGGAATGGGTGACGTTTCTCGACTCGATACGTCACCCATTCCTTCTCTCCTGAGATGCTGCCTGACCTGCTGAGTTGCTCCAGCATTTTGTGAAATGCTCCAGCATTTTGTGAAATAAATAGCTCTTTTTGAAATAAACACAACATCTCATATTCTTATAATTTATCAAGCCCTCTGCAATTTCAATTTGGCTTTCTACTCTAATTTAGTTTAAAGATACAGCATAGAAACAGGCCCTTTGGCCCACCGAGTCCACACTGACCATTGACCACCCATTCACACTAGTTCCATGGTATCCCACTTTCTCATCCACTATTTACACAATGGAGGCAATTTTCAGAAGCCAATTAACCTATAAACCCACACGTCTTTGGAATGTGGGAGGAAACCAGAGCACCCGGAGAAAACCCACACTATCACAGGAAGATCATGCAAACCCCACCCAGGCAGCACCCAAGGTCAGGATGGAAGCCGAGTCTCTGGTGCCGTGAAGCAGCAGCTCTACCCGCTGCACCACCGTGCTACCCGCCCTCCAACTGGTTTTTCCTTGCAAAGGTCTTTCAGCAGGGTATTGCCCACCAAATCTCTGACATTCTCTACCAGAACTCTTTGAACTGTTAATATTGGGATTGTACCTCAATAATGAAATAGCTCTTGACAATGTCATCAATGACAATCAATGTGACTTTTCCAAAGATAATAGGCTCATAAGTGATAGGAGCAGAATTAGGTCATTCAGCCCATCAAGTTTACTCCACCATTCAATCATGGCTGATCTATTTCTCCCTCCTAACCCCGTTCTCCTGCCTTCTCCCCATAACCCCTGACACCCGTACTAATCAAGAATCGATCTATTTCTTTTTTTTTTAATTCTTTTTTTTTTAAAATAATTTAATTAATTACAGTGCATATAACAACAACAGTAAACCCAATCCCTCCCCTTCCCTACATAATTATGAAAACAAACAAAAACAAACAAATAAATAAATACAAATAAATAATAAAGAAAAACATAACTACAATTTCTGCCTTAAAACTCTCCACTGACTTGGCCTCCACAGCCGTCTGTGGCAAAGAATTCCACAGATTCACCACCTTCTGACTAAAGAAATTCCTCCTCATCTCCTTCCAAAAGGAACATCGTCTAATTCTGAGACTAATTCTGGTCTTCGGCTCTCAATCTGTAACTCTTTGTCTTTTTTCTTCAGCGTAGCTTGAGTACTTGATGTGATTGGCCAAACTATCTGCCTTCCGAACCTTTTAAACATCATCCAGAAAGATTGGACTGCACTCATCTTGATAAAGTCATAACAAGCAAATTGGTTATTTTCTCACACCTGTGTTATTACCTCTGGTGTCTTCCAAGAATCTCTCCTTATCTAGCCAGGTCGCAAACATCGTTGAATGACGATCCTGAAAAGCACATTCAGTCGATATGTTTTATCACCATTTTTTAAATTGCAGTTGTAATTCCAACAAACTATTCTCTATTATTGACAATAGACAATAGGTGCAGGAGGAGGCCATTCGGCCCTTCGAGCCAGCACCGCCATTCAATGTGATCATGGCTGATCATTCTCAATCAGTACCCCGTTCCTGCCTTCTCCCCATACCCCCTGACTCCGCTATCCTTAAGAGCTCTATCTAGCTCTCTCTTGAATGCATTCAGAGAATTGGCCTCCACTGCCTTCTGAGGCAGAGAATTCCACAGATTCACAACTCTCTGACTGAAAAAGTTTTTCCTCATCTCAGTTCTAAATGGCCTATCCCTTATTCTTAAACTGTGGCCCCTTGTTCTGGACTCCCCCAACATTGGGAACATGTTTCCTGCCTCTAACGTGTCCAACCCCTTAATAATCCTATACGTTTCGATAAGATCTCCTCTCATCCTTCTAAATTCCAGTGTATACAAGCCTAGTCGCTCCAGTCTTTCAACATATGATAGTCCCGCCATTCCGGGAATTATTGGAAGAATTATTGGAAGTCATGGTACGATGAGCAAATGTCTGCTTGATACCACTTAAGAACCATTGCCTTGCTGCACATCCACCTGTTAAGTACAAGCCCATTACTGCACCCAAGGCTTCCGAAGGGATAACATGTACACATTCATCAATCGAAACTGATGCCAACTCATTGGAGAAATCTTAAGTTACAGACAAAACAAAAAGTGCCTCAATTGGATTTAGAACCCATACTACCTGCCGAGCTGCCAAATTGATTGTCCGAATCAACTTACCTTTCAAGTGAAATTTGATGCAGATTCTGAAAGTAATTAAATTGAGATGTGGTGCACTGAGGAAAAAATGGATGGGATCATGAATTTGAATGCAAGTATTCCTTGCCATCTCCTGCATTATTAAAACTCCATTATACCAAATACATAGGCTGAGTAAAATTGTTGTGTGTCGCCAGAGTTTATCTAATCAAAGTGCTTGGATCTGAGTAGATTAGATTACAGCTAAACTAAGGAAAATATTTAACCGAATAGTGGCTCTGTAGTAATATAGATCTCTTTGCAATTAGTTTTTGACCTGCCATTGCTTTCTGTTATCTTGTTATTTTTGCAGTATCGATGAAATCGGAAAGCAACATTTTAAAGTGAACAAGAACTTTGAGTAGGGTCATTGTGTATTCTGCAAGAAGAGAGAGAGACTAACAGAATTACTGCATTAGTTTCATTTAGAAACATAGAAACATAGGAAATAGGTGCAGGAGTAGGCCATTTGGCCCTTTGAGCCAGCACCGCCATTCAATATGATCATGGCTGATCATCTAAAATCAGTACCTCGTTCCTGCTTTCTCCCCATATCCCTTGATTCCGTTAGCCCGAAGAGCTATATCTAACTCTCCCGTGAATACATCATTTGTGGTTTAATTCACCTTCCACTTGCAACAATAGACAATAGGTGCAGGAGTAGGCCATTCGGCCCTTCAAGCCAGCACCGCCATTCAATGTGATCATGGCTGATCATTCTCAATTAGTACCCCGTTCCTGCCTTCTCCCCATACCCCCTGACACTGCTATCCTTAAGAGCTCTATCTAGCTCTCTCTTGAATGCATTCAGAGAATTGGCCTCCACTGCCTTCTGAGGCAGAGAATTCCACAGATTTACAACTCTCTGAAAAAGTTTTTCCTCATCTCAGTTCTAAATGGCCTACCTCTTATTCTTAAACTGCGGCCCCTTGTTCTGGACTCCCCCAACATTGGGAACATGTTTCCTGCCTCTAATGTGTCCAACCCCTTAATAATCTTATACGTTTCGATAAGATCTCCTCTCATCCTTCTAAATTCCAGTGTATACAAGCCTAGTCGAAAACAAATAAAAATAGGAACAAGAGTAAGCCATCTCCTCCTTGGATAATGCTCCACCATTCGATATGATCTCAACACCTTTACCTCCACACCATGCCCAAACCTCTTGATGCCTTTTGTGCCTAGAAATTAATCTGTATCCTCCTGAACATCTACGGACACTTTGGACGGCACAGTGGCGCAGCGGTAGAGTTGTTTGAGCAGTTAGTTGTTTGAGTTTTCCACTTTGGTTAAGCAGATATTTAACCAAAGTGTCAAATGATTTTTCACATATTTCTGGACTCAGATGATAGCACAAAAAGCTGGAGTAACTCAGCGGGACAGGCAGCATCTCTGGAGAGAAGGAATGGGTGATGTTTCGGGTCGAGATCCTTCTTCAGACTGAAGTCACGGGAAAGGGCTCAGTGTAGTTGGGTCGTCTTTTAGGGTCTGAAGATGGGTTATGACCCGAAACGTCACCTATTCCTTTTCTCCAGAGATGCTGCCTGTTACTCCAGCACTTTGTGTCTATTCTCAGTGTAGCAACGTTCCACATGCTTTTGCAGGTGTATCACAACCAGCTGGTCTATCTTGAGTTTCTGAATCGATGTTAACTGCCTCAGAAAGATGAGCTCAAGGATTCATAGCTCCAAGCCTGAAGCGTCAAACATGCTTCAAATATCGAACACCGCCCCGACGTGCAGCAATGGCGTCTTCGCTTGGGTCGGCCCGCTGCGGACCTTTCACCGTCCGGCGCGGCCTGGAACGTGGCAACTTCAACAGCCTGACCGCGGGAGAAGACGGCAGGGGAAACAAAAAAAAAGAAACTTCCATCACAGTGAGGAGGTAACTGGAGGAGACTCACTGTGATGGATGTTTCTTTTTTTTTTTTTGTGTTGGTTTGTGATTGTGTATGTAATTGCTTATTTTATTGCTCTTATTGTTGGACTGTGGGTGACGGAATCTCGTTCCTAAAGACTTGGGGGGTTTTTTTGGATGACAATAAAGGTAATTCTGATTCTGATTCTGATTCTGATTCTATATTTAAAAACAGGAAAAAAAATATGGCTTTGATAGTTAGAAAAGTTCACTTGAGTCGTATGAGAACGAACATTTCATCAAAGCGAACATAATTGATTTACATAGGATGGTGTATCAAAATTTTGCAATGCTTTTCGATCTTAGTGAGTGAAGTAATTCCTGAGAGGTAGTTACTTGATCAAAGAATCTTTTTTTACTTTTCATTAACCTTGTGTCAAGATGACATGATATACTCAGATCAGATGTTCCCTCTGAATTTATTTTTAATCTCACATTTTTGATACATTTTTCGACACTCTATTTCATCTTCATTGGGAAAGTGCTACTGAATGGAACAGTCCAAGATCACTCTTTGATGAATTAATTCAAGTGCTGACATTTTTTTGAAGGGTGAACAAATGGTTCCACTTAAATCCAAAAGCAACACGCAGCAGATACATCAAGCCTGGAATAAAATCTGAAAATAGAAGAAGACAGCATCAATGGAGAGAAGATGGAAACCATTTCAGGGTGAAAAAAGTCACAAATTGCTGGAGTATCTCAGCAGCTCAGGCAGCATCTTTGGAGAACATGGATAGGCGTTGTTTCAAGTTGAGGCCCACCTTCAGACTGCAGCAGTAGAACAGTGGGAACAACAAAGGGGGCGCAGTGAGAGAGGATCTCACAGAACCCCCTTCAGAGAGAGGACGGGAACTTCTCCAAATTAGGCATTCCTTGGGGAGATTTCGCAGTGGAGCGGTGAAATGTAGAACGAAGGAACTTCAGATGCTGGTTTACAGAAAAAGACGCAAAGAGATGGAATATCCTGGAGAGTCATACTGATGTTGGGGAATAGCTTTGCTTTTCTGATGAGATGAAGTATCAGGATGAATTAAATCTACCAGCAACATCTGAAGCACCATTTTGTCTTAAACTTGCACAGTGGCCAAAGAGAACTTTGGTTGGACCACAGTTGGACCATTGTGGGCTGTTCTGGTCGACCCATTACAGGAAAGGGAGTGGAGGATTTGGAGAGGGTGCAGAGGAGGTCTAGCACAACGCCGCCTGGATTAGAGGGTATTAGCTGCAATAGACAATAGACAATAGACAATAGGTGCAGGAGGAGGCCATTCGGCCCTTCGAGCCAGCACCGCCATTCAATGTGATCATGGCTGATCATTCTCAATCAGTACCCCGTTCCTCCCTTCTCCCCATACCCCCAGACTCCGCTATCCTTAAGAGCTCTGTCGAGCTCTCTCTTGAATGCATTCAGAGAATTGGTCTCCACTGCCTTCTGACGCAGAGAATTCCTCAGGTTGGACAAACCTGGGTTGTTTTCTCTGGAATGCCGGGGGTTGAGGGGAGACCTGAGAGACGTATCTAAAATTACGAGAGGCGTAGATAGGGTAGACAGTCAGAACCTTTTCCCCCAGGATGGAAATGTCTAAGAATGGAGAACATAATTTTAAGATGAGGGTGGAGCAAAGTTTAAAGGAGAATCGCGGGGCAAATTATTCACAGAGAGTGGTGGGGGCCTGGAACGCAGTGCCTGGGGAGGTGGTGGAGGCAGATACGATAGCAGCATTTTAGAGGCTTTGGGAAAAGCACATTGATATGCTGGGAATGGAGGGACATGGATCGCATGCAGGCAGAGGAGATGAGTTTAACGGCATCATGTTTGGTAGGGACAATAGCCTATTCATGTGCTCTACTCTTCCAAGTCTGTAGCAGATGGTTCAAATATTACCTGAGCAATTTTTAAACACCAAGTGCACGGGAGACATTTTACACTCAGCTTTGAGGAAGGCAGCATAAAATGAGGCCATGCCATCTTTGCACCAATGTTCCATCTTCCGAAGGAGAGACACAAAATGCTGAAGTAACTCAGCCGGGTCAGGCAGCATCTCTGGATAGAAGGAATGGGTGACGTTTCGGGGTCGAGACCCTTCTTCCATCTTCTGAATTCTTCTGACAGTTTACTGTAAAGCAAAAATGCGGATTTCTCATCTTAGAAGTCTTGCGTGGCATTTGTAACTCACCCACTACCAAATTAGCCACGAGGGCTGGATTTAATGAATATCAAAATGATAACAAAGGTAATGAACATAATAATTGCTTTCCTGTCCTTAACTTGCTTGTCATGCTAAATGTATTTTGTGTGGCATTGCCCGTGTTGACTTTGAGAATGTTCTATTTTACAACAGGAGTAAAGTGCCTTGTAACACACATTGTATTATTAGTGTGTGCGTCCTGATTACTCTCCCCTTAAGAAATAGAGCTAAATTGGAGCTGCATTTCATAAGGTCATGAGTGATAGGAGCAGAATTAGGCCATTCAGCCCATCAAGTCTACTCCGCCATTCAATCATGGCTGATCTATCTCTCCCTCCCAACCACATTCTCCTGCCTTCTCCCCGTAACCCCTGACACCCGCATTAATCATTTAACTTGGTTTATTCAGCAAGTACTGGAAAGTCTGCTTACTGTACATAGGCAGGTCATGAGGTGAATTAGAAATTAAACAAGGCTGATGGAGATTTGGCTGTAGACTTCAAATGCTTCCTTCAGAAAGCTTTCCCCTTGAAAAAATATGCATTTTTAAGCTTCTCCATGTTAAATTCTTGGTTCTGTTGTAATCTGTTATTATTTGTTGAATCTGAACAAGTGTGGCGTGTAATTTGCAAATGTTATATTTTAAAGAAAGAAACGTTATACTCTTGTCATTTTTCATTGGAGGATGATTACGATATGATACGATGATACAGCATCCCCTCAACCGGAAGTGCCGGCTCCTCCTTAGCTGATGACCTGAACTCTTTTTACGCACGGTTTGAGACGGGTAACACCACCAGCTCGCCGTCTAAAAACAGCACCGAAGGGGCGCTGGCTAGCGAGGCTGGAGGGGGATCCACCACCGGGGATGTGCACACATTCTCGGTGTCCGAGCATGAGGTGAGGTGGGCTCTGACGCGTGTGAACACGAGGAAAGCTGGAGGCCCAGATGGTATATCTGGGCGAGTACTAAAGTCTTGTGCTACTTAGCTTGCTCCAGTGCTCACCACAATATTCAACCTCTCCTTGGCAAAGTCCGTGCTCCCTGCATGCTTCAAAAGATCCATCATTGTACCGGTGCCAAAGAATGCCTCTCCAGCGTGTTTAAATGACTACCGACCGGTGGCCCTCACCTCGGTTGTCATGAAATGCTTTGAGAGGCTAGTCAAGAAGCACATCTGCGCCCTCCTTCCTCGCAACATGGACCCACTACAGTTCGCATACCGTCCGAACAGGTCCACGGATGATGCGGTCTCCCAGGTTCTACACACCGCTCTCTCTCATCTGGACAGCCAGGGGGGCTATGTGAGGATGCTGTTCATTGACTTTAGTTCAGCATTCAACACAATAGTCCCCAGCAGACTGGTTGAGAAGCTGCTGGAACTGGGGCTTAGCACCCCTCTGTGTGCCTGGGTCCTGGACTTTCTCACTGCCAGGCCCCAAGTGGTCAGGATGGGGGAACACACATCTAGCTCCCTCACCCTGAACATAGGATCCCCCCAGGGCTGCGTCCTTAGCCCCCTACTGTACTCCCTGTACACACATGACTGTGGGGCCAGGTTCAGCTCAAACTCCATCATCAAGTTTGCTGATGACACTGTGGTGGTGGGCCGGATCTCCAACAACGATGAGAAGGCCTACCGGGAGGAGGTGGCTGATCTGGCACTCTGGTGTCAGGACAATAGCCTCCTCTTGAATGTCACTAAAACAAAGGAGCTGATTGTGGACTTCAGAAGGGCTAAACATCCAAGGACGTACACGCCACTGGAGATAAATGGGTCTATTGTGGATAGGGTGAGCAGTTTCAAATACTTGGGAGTCCGCATCGCAGAGGATCTGACGTGGGCAACGCACATTGCCGCACTGGTGGGTAAGGCTAAGCAGCGCCTTTACCACCTTAGACAACTGAGGAAATTCAGAGTGTCTCAGAGGATCCTTCATTGCTTCTACTCTGGGGCTGTAGAGAGCATCCTGTCCGGCAACATTACAGTCTGGTTTGGGAACAGCTCTGCCCAGGACAGGATGGCCCTGCAGAGAGTAGTGCGTTCGGCAGAACGCACCATGGGAACTACACTCGTCCCCCTGCAGGACCTATACATCAGGAGGTGCAGATCCAGAGCAAGCAAGATCATGAGGGACCCCTGCCACCCCAGTAATGGACTGTTCCAGATGCTACGATCAGGCAAATGCCTCCGCTGTCACGCTGTGAAAACGGAGAGGATGAGACGGAGCTTCTTCCCACAGGCCATCAGGACTGTCAACTTTTATAACCCCAGAGACTAAATTTTTGTCGACACTTTTTGTGCTATGTTTAGTAACTTATTAACTTTATTTATATGCTGTAACTGTAATTCTTTTTGTGCACAACCCGCAGGCATTGCCACTTTCATTTCACTGCACATCGAGTATGTGTATGTGACAAATAAATTTGACTTGACTTGACTTGATGCGATAACATTTTATTCATTGGTCTGCCGACAGTCACAACACACAACAAGGTACACGAAAACCTGAAATTAAAAGTGAAAACAAAAGGGAAAAGACAAGCAACTGTTGGCTGGCTGCTGTGTGCACAGCGCCATCACCGGAACAAACGAACAAACAAACAAACAAAGACTTATCCCCTGGGCAGAGGATTCTAAACTAGTGGTCCCCCCCCACACCAGGTCCTCCTGTGATCTCCCACCGTCCCTCACGGCGGTCCCCCCACGCCGCGTCACCATTGTCTTCCCCTCCCCCCTAACGCTCATCAACCGCGAGGCCCCACCGCCACCGAGGCTTCCGTTGCTGCCGAGGCCCACGTTGCCGCAGTCTCCCGCTACCGCCTCCGAGGCTCCCACTGCCGCCGCCGAATCTCCCATCGCCGCCTCCGCTGAGGCTCCTTCGACCCAGACAGGCCTCGCATCCCGGCTTCACCGCAGTCCCCTGGGGGGGGGGGGGGGGGGGCCTGTGGGGCGAGTCGGGCCGACCGGGGAGCGTTCCTGCCTTCGATCGGCGTTCTGGTCGGCAGCAGCGCGGTTGTCCGGCGGGTGGATGGTGCCCGCACGGTTCCCCGGGACAGTCCTCGCTAAAGCAACAGGCTGAGAACGGAAGACAATGTGGGAAGAGCTGACATGTATTTGTCGAAGGAGATACAAGTGACTGCAAGTGGTGGTTTACAAAGAAAAAACGCAGAGTGCTGGAGCACCTCAGCATCTCTGGAGAACATGGATGGGTGAAGTTTCGGGTCAGGATCCTGAGATGGAGGAAACAGACTCAATCTTTCTTTCCATGGGTGATACCTCATTTGTTAATGCTTTGGATATTTTCTATTTGTTTCTCCCCCATCTCTGTTTTTCTTTTTGTCTCTCACTCTCTTTCATAGGACATAGAACAGTGTACCACAGGAACAGGCCCTTCGGCCCACAATGTCCGTGCTGAACATGATGTCAAGTTACCAATCTGCCATTCCTTACAGAGAGAATTTATAGAAATACAGATATACGTGCAAATTGTTTACTTTTGTTTCGTCTAGTTTAGAGACACAGCATCGAAATAGGCTCTGCGTCCACACTGACCATCAATCAGCCATTCAAAGATAGACGCAAAAAGCTGGAGTAACTCAGCGGGACAGGCAGCATCTCTGGAGAGAATGAATGGGTGAAGTTTCGGGTTGAGAACTTTCTTCAGACTGGGAATTACCCATTCAACCTCATTCCATGTTGTCCCACTTTCTCCCTATACACACAGGGCTATTTACAGAGGCCAAATAACCTAAAAACCCGCACGCCTTTGGGATGTCGTAGGAAACCGGAGCACCCAGAGGAAACCCACGCGGTCTTAGCGGGAACGTGCAAACTCCACCCACACAGCACCCGAGGTCAGGATCGAACATGGGTTTCCGGTGCTGTGAGGAAGCGGTTAATAATATGTTCAATAAATGAAAGCAATCTGTACCTAAAATTGCAAATGTAATACATAAATCAGCACCGTTATAGATAGCTTGACCTAATCTTTCTGAAAGTAAAGTTTGCATTGTTATTCATTTTGTTTGTGGTTTGATGCCAAGTAGATAATTAAAATTCTTTCATACCACAGGTCATGGACAATTAACAAGACCCTCTGTGAGTTGAAAAGGCCTTTTATCACTGTAATCAAATTCAGCTACATTAAGATGAGAGAACCGTAATCTTTGAAATTTTTAATCTTTGAAAATTAAAAATTGAAATTTTTTTTAAACATTCTTTTTAGTATTGTTTAGTTTTGAGATACAGCGCGGAAGCAGGCCCTTCGGCCCACCGAGTCTGCGCTGACTAGCGATCCCTGGGCACTAACACTATCCTACACACTAGGGATAATTTCTAATTTTTTTTTACCATGTGGGAGGAAACCGGAGCACCTGGAGAAAACGCACGTGGTCACGGGGATAACGTACAAACTCCGACCAGACAGAATTGAACTCTGGTTTCTGGCTCTATAAGGCAGCAACTCCACCACTGCCCCTGATACTCTTCTTCTGATAGTTAATTAAACTAATGTGAAGCATAATTTTCAGAAACCTAGTCAGAAGCATCGATGCTAACCGTATAAACATGACAGGAACATATCGGAGAATAAAATATTGACTGTTCACTAAAGTCTCAGTTTTCTTTTTATTCACTCGAAAATTCATATTCAAACCACAAACTTGCCTATCAGTTCGATAGTCTGAACTGACATAACATTTTGTCCCAGTGCACCTGTTAACAAAACCGAATATATTCTGTAATTTACTGCCAAGGTAGTCCCGATCTCCATCAACATACTGTATACATGCATGACAGCAGATTTTGACACAAGGAACTGCAGATGCTGGTTTACAAAAAAAAAGGCATAAAGTTTAGGATTACTTCAACAAATCAGGCAGTATCTCTGGAAGACAAGAATAGGCAATGTTTCAGGCCGGGACTCTTCTTCAGATTGATTGCAGAGGGGGGAGGAAGCTGGAAGAGAGGTGAGGGCAGGACGGAGCCAGCCAAGTGATAGGTGGATACAAGTGAAGTTAGTTTGCTCAAGGGCAATTGGTTGGACAAAGGCCAGAGATGAGTAGACAAAAGGCTGAGAGATAAGGATAGGGATGAAGTATGAAGCCGGAAAATGGGATGTTGATGGGGAATGGGGGGGGGGGGGGGAGGAAAGGACGGCATGATTGTCGGAGAAATGTGCAGGAAGGAACTGCAGGTGCTGGGTTACACCGGAGATAGACTGGAGTAACTCAGCGGGCACAGGCAGCATCTGTGGATAGCAGGAATGGGTGACGGATTCCTTCTCTCCAGAGATGCTGCCTGTCCCCGCTGAATTACTCCAGCATTTTGTGTCTATGTTGGAGAAATGGGTGTGTGTCCAGCTGGGGCTCAGGGAAGAGAGGGGGGGGGGGGGGGGGAGAACAAAGAGTGGTGTTTGTTGATCAGTTGCTAATATTGGAAAATTTTGTATGGATCGATCTCCAACTTTTTCCACACATTCTCCTAATTGCAAAATGCCTTTGTGGTCGAGTGATTCAGCTTCTATCTTTGTACACTGGAATGGTCAGCGTTCGATGCTGTTGATAGTTTGCAAACACATTGGAAATGCAATCAATGGTACTTAAATACAGATGAGAAAATCTAATCCTGTTGTTATGTATTGTTTAAAAGGATGCACCAAATCAGAATAATTAGGGAGGAAGGAACAGTGGCGCAGGTGGTAGAGTCACTGCCTCACAGCGCCCAGAGACCCGGGTTCGATTCTGACCTCGGCTGCTGTCTGTGTGGAGTTTGCATGTTCTCCCTGTGACCTTGTGGGATTCCTCCAGGTTTTCTCCCACATCCCAAATGTGTGTGGGCTTGTAAGTTAATTGGCCTCTGTAAAAATTGCCACCGGTGTGTAGGAAATGGATGAGAAAGTAGGATAACGTAGAACTCATGTGAGCGGGTGATCGATGGTTGGCACGGACACGGTGACCCTGCGCTGTAATAGAGGTACCTTGAGGTTTTTCCCGGGGAGGACGTATGCGGCGGTGAAGAGGTCGGGAAGGTCGGCGCCGGCGAAGAGGCCTTGGACGTCGGCGGCAGCGGGCCCGGGGAGGCAGTCTGGCCACATCTTCCCATCCCCTCCCCTCTCTGCGTTCCGCAGAGACCGTTCCCTCCGTAACTCCCTGGTCCACTCGTCCCTTCCTACCCAAACCACCCCATCCCCGGGCAATTTCCCCTGCAACCGCACGAGATGCAACACCTGTCCCTTTACCTCCCCCCCTCAACTCCATCCAAGGACCCAAACAGTCTTTCCAGGTGAGACAGAGGTTCACCTGCACCTCCTCCAACCTCATCTATTGCATCCGCTGCTCCAGATGTCAACTTCTTTACATCGGCGAAACCAAACGCAGGCTCGGCGATCGCTTCGCTCAACACCTGCGCTCGGTCCACGTTAACCAAACTGATCTCCCGGTGGCCGAGCACTTCAACTCCCCCTCCCATTCCCAGTCTGACCTTTCTGTCATGGGCCTCCTCCAGTGCCATAGTGAGGCCCACCGGAAATTGGAGGAACAGCACCTCATATTTCGCCTGGGCAGTTTGCAGCCCAGTGGTATGAACATCGACTTCTCCAACTTTAGATAGTTCCTCTGTCCCTCTCTTCCCCTCCCCCTTCCCAGATCTCCCTCTATCTTCCTGTCTCCACCTATATCCTCCCTTTGTCCCTCCCCCCTGACATCAGTCTGAAGTAGGGTCTTGACCCGAAACGTTGCCCATTCCTTCTCTCCTGAGATGCTGCCTGACCTGCTGAGTTACTCCAGCATTTTGTGAATAAATACCTGTGCTGTAATAGAGTCATATCGCACCTCATTGAAACTTACAGAATAATGAAAGGCATAGATAGAGTGGATGTGGAGAGGATGTTTCCACTGGTGGGAGAGTCTAAGACCAGAGGCCACAGCCTCAGAATTAAAGGCGCTCTTTGAGAAAGGAGGTGAGGAGGAACTTCTTTAGTCAGAGGGTAGTTAATCTGTGGAACTCATTGCCACAGAGGGCTGTGGAGGCCAAGTCAGAGGATATTTTGAAGGCAGAGATAGACAAATTATTGATTAGAACGGGTGTCAAGGGTTATGGGGAGAAGGCAGGAAAATGGGATTAGGAGGCAGAGATCAGCCATGATTGAATGGAAGAGTAGACTCGATGGGCCGAATGGCCTAATTCCATGCCAATAACCTGTGAACTTGTGAGCACAGAAACAAGCCCTTCCCAACTTGTCCATGCCAACCACGATGCCCCATCGAAACTAGTCACATTTGGTCCATATCTCTCTAAACCTTTCCTATTCGTATGGAAACTCACTGCTCTAGGGTTCTACGTTTTTGCACTGTCGAAATTATATCATAACTTGCCCCACCATCTTTACAAATCAAACAGGCAATATAAGGTTGAAATCAAGCATGATTGATTAGATAGGACATTATTACCTCGTTTAGAGTGGGATATATGATTCATGTCCCATCAACATCAGTGGTAATTGCTGCATTGCCATCAATACTGTGTACCAAGAATAAAACGGAAGAGTTTCAAGTCCAACGCACAGCCTGAATCCAGTCACAATCATTAAAATAATACAGAAATGCATGGCTATGACTGCATACTATTACTCAATGTTAAGCCAAAATAAACATTTTGTTCCTTTGCTTTAATTGAATGCAATGTGGTCATATGAATCTTAAGCCATGTAAACACTATATAATTTGAAAGCAGACTGCAGATTGGGGAACTCAATTATTCCCTCCATGAACAAAAGCAACCGGATAGAACAGGAACCAGTGAAAAATCAGATTGCAATTTTTACTATCTAATGAATCAATTTCAATTGTTTGATTACATTCTCCTTCTGTGTCATTTAGAATTCTGTTAATTTTCTCCCCTTTAGTAAAGTCATAATGAAAATCTATACATCTTAGCAGAGCGTTTTGTATCTGACAGTACTCATCAACATGGAGCACTGACACCTCTGAAAAGTTCAATGTATTTACGCCATTTTATACCTATGTGACATGTATTTTTAATCATCGTGCTCACCGACACTTGGTCAGATATTTCCACGAGTGGGAGAGCCTTGGACCAGAGGTCATAGCCCCAGAATAAAAGGACATTCCTTTTGGAAGGAGATGAGGAGGAATTTCTTTAGCCAGAGGGTAGTGAATCTGTGGAATTCATTGCCACAGAAGGCTGTGGAGGCCAAGTCAATGGATATTTTTAAGGCAGAGATGGATAGATTCTTGATTAGTACGGGTGTCAGGGGTTATGGGGAGAAGGCAGGAGAATGGGGTTAGGAGGGAGAGATAGATCAGCCATGATTGAATGGCGGAGTAGACTTGATGGGCCGAATGGCCTAATTCCACAGATTCACCATTCTAAAGAAATTCCTCCTCATCTCTTTCCTAAAAGAACGTCCTTTAATTCTGAGGCTATGACCTCTGGTCCTTTATAGTGGATAGTGGATACAATAGACAATAGACAATAGGTGCAGGAGGAGGCCATTCAGCCCTTCGAGCCAGCGCCACCATTCAATGTGATCATGGCTGATCACTCTCAATCAGTACCCCGTTCCTGCCTTCTCCCCATACATATGGATGGGGTGATCGCGGGTCGGCGAGGACCCGGTGGGCCGAAGGGCCTGTTTTCACACTGTAACTCTAAATGACTAACACTAACTAAACTTAAAAACGAAACTAAATGCAGTAAGCTCTCACTTCACCAATGGACTCGATGCAATGTTTAACAATGGAACTTCCTGACAAATTCACCAGATTTGGTTACATACGTGCCAAAGAGTCCAAACCAGTCGAACCAATGTTAGAATCAGTCGAAACTGCCACGGAACAGTCAGCTTTTTCCAGCAAGATTTAGCAACATCATTTTACCAACAAAATATCCTCTCACCACATTAAACGGCACCAAACTGAGCTGGCTGACAACTTTGTGAAGAACAACACAAATCTGCCAGAAATCGGAAATAAAAACAGAAAATGCTGGAAATACTCAGCTGGTTAGGCAGCGTCTGTGATTCAGTCTATGCTTGAGTGCTTTATTAATGTTAATATTTAAAATTAAACATTATTTATTTATTTATTTACGTGTATTTGTAATATTAATAACTGTTTATTTTTATTTCATTCTTTGCTTCTGACTGTATCTGATCTGCGTAGAAAAACAACGTTAATGTTTCAGGTCGAAGAAACATTTTGATGAAGGGGCTTCAACCCGAAACGTTAATTGTGTTTCTCTTCCCACAGGTGCAGACTGACCTGCTGAGTGTTTTACAGCATCTTCTGTTTTTTATCTGAATTTGCAAGCTCATTATTTTTAGGAGTAAGTAAATCTTATGGCAATTATTAGTTAGGCACACTCGAGCCCAGACTGTATAATCTATTTTGTCTTATTCTTCTGACTCAATAAATCTATGCTGAAATATGTATCAAGGTAATATGTCAGAGGGTGGCGAATCTGTTGAATTCTTTGCCACCGAAGGCAGTGGAGGCCGAAACAATGAATATTTTTAAGGCAGAGAAAGATAGATTCTTGATTAGTACAAGTGTCAAGGGCTATGGGGAGAAGGCAGGAGAATGGGGTTAGGAGGGAAAGATAGATCAGCCATGATTGAATGGCGGAGTAGACTTGATGGGCCGAATGGCCTCATTCTGCTCCTATCACTTATGAGCTTATGAATTTAAGATTAGAAAACCTCAGTCCATTGAATATACGTTAGAAACAGCAGAGCATGTGATTAAATGAAATGTGTGGAAATTCAGGCACTAAATAAAGGCTAAATAATCACATCGGCTTTTTACAAGGCCAGCAAGAAATTCCATTTTACAGGCTGATAATTCAAAAGCTGAAAAAGACAAAAACTCAGCTCTGAAGGGAAATATATCGTAAAACCAAATATATTAATTAATATTTAACCAAGAAAGTGAATTTAAGTTAGAGTCGCAGAAAACAAGTGTTTCAAAATCCAGTAATCCACATTCACAGTGGTAAATATGTACATTAATGTTCTTAATTGAGTGAATGGGGGAAGGGTAGTAACATTTGAAGGCAATTTTATCCATTCAATCATTTCTCTGCAGCTTGCTTCTGCTTAGTATGAAAACCGTCCACACCAGACCGTTGTTTATTTTTTCCTGGGGAAAAATAAAATCAGCAAATTTATGTTTGATTTTTTAGATGTCCGTTTTTCTAGGAAGATTGGATGGCTTGAAATCACGGGACATATTTTAGCTTCCATTGTAAAGATCCATACTGCGTTTTACCCACCTTTATCTACAGATCAATAACTGCCACTTGACCTCCATCTACAAATGGCAATATAAACTGGAGAGTATGCAATAGTTACCATGTTTCAGATAATTAATGCAATGATGTTGATTTGTAGAGGAGTTGAGAACAATGCAGGGAGGCACAGAGAGCTTGTGGGCAGGTAGGCGAACGAATTGACAACAGTGGTCACAACCAAGGATCACTAAAGACATGAATGCACACTTTTGCCTGTAGCATTATCCCAGAACAAGATTTTGCCACGAGAATATATCACTGCTGAGTAAATATAATACTACATATTGTGAGCTGAGATTTTTAATCTCTCATACCCTTTTCTGGAGACTGTGATAGAGTACATTCAATTTCTCTTGACACAAACTCTGACAGAGGGAACCAGTCACTGCATACAAATGAGCAAGTGGAAGAATTTCACTTCTTCAAAAGCATAATAACAATGGCATGGAGAAATCCACTCCCAGATGTGCAGTCATCAGCTTACACAGGTACATCATTTACTCACCATCCCTTCGGCCATTTACACTTGAATATGCTGTTCATAAATGATAGGAGCAGAATTAGGCCATTCGGCCCATCATGATTTTCCTCAATCGTGGCTGATCTATCTTTCCCTCCTAACCAGATTGATCCCTGGGATGGCAGGACTTTCATATGAAGAAAGACTGGATCGACTGGGCTTGTACTCGCTGGAATTTAGAAGACTGAGGGGGGATCTTATAGAAACATATAAAATTCTTAAGGGGTTGGAGAGGCTAGATGCGGGAAGATTGTTCCCGATGTTGGGGAAGTCCAGAACTAGGGGTCACAGCTTAAGGATAAGGGGGAAGTCTTTTAGGACCGAGATGAGAAAACATTTCTTCACACAGAGAGTGGTGAGTCTGTGGAATTCTCTGCCACAGAAGGTAGTTGAGGCCAGTTCATTGGCTATATTTAAGAGGGAGTTAGATGTGGCCCTTGTGGCTAAAGGGATCAGGGGGTATGGAGAGAAGGCAGGTACAGGTTACTGAGGTGGATGATCAGCCATGATCATATTGAATGGCGGTGCAGGTTCGAAGGGCCAAATGGCCTACTCCTGCACCTATGTTCTATGTTTCTAACCCCATTCTCCTGCCTCGATTAGTGCGGGTGCCAGGGGTCACGTGGAGAAGGCAGGAGAATGGGGTTAAGGAGGGAGATATAGATCAGCCATGATTGAATGGCGGAGTAGACTTGATGGGCCGAATGGCCTAATTCTGCTTCTATCACTTATGACCTCCCCATAACCCCTGACACCCGTATTAATTAAGAATCTATTTATCACTGCATTAATAATATTCATTGACTTGGCCTCCACTGCCTTCTGTGGCAAAGAAGCCCACAGATTCACCACTGACTGCAGTACTGCAATGAAGCCATAAACACAGAACTCAAATGAATGAAAACTCGCGAAATCTAGGGTAGTTGACCAAGAAGAGTAAAAGTAATAATTGGCCCAGATTTTGCTGGATAATGTAGGCACAAAGAACTGCAGATGCTGATTTATTTTAAAAAGGACATCAAGTGCTGGAGTGCCTGGAGGACCAGAGACCATAGCCTCAGAATTAAAGGACGTTCCTTTAGGAAAGAGGGAAGGAGACATTTCTTTCGTCAGAGGGTGGTGAATCTGTGGGATTCATTGCAACAGTAGGCGGTGGAGGCCAAGTCAATGGATATTTTTAAGGCAGAGATGGATAGATTCTTGATTAGTGCGGGTGTCAGGGGTTATGGGGGGAAGGCAGGAGAATGGGGTTAAGTGGGAGAGATAGATTAACCGTGATTGAATGGCGGAGTAGACTTAATGGGCCGAATGGCCTAATTCTGCTCCTATCATTTATGGACTTATGAACTGATCTGCTGAATTTCTCCAGCATTTTCTTTGGCTGGAAGATGTTGCCGATTCCAAGACCATTTAGCTGAAGAGGCTTGGAAATTTGGATTGAGCTGAAGCAAGTTGAAGTGACTTGGAGACATGGAGTCATACAGTGTTGCAACAGGCCCTTCGGCCCAACTTTCCCACACCAACCAACATGCCCCATCAACACTAGTACCACCTGCATGCATTTGGCCCATATCCCTCCAAACCTATTCTATACATGAACCTTCTTAAATGTTGCATGCCTCAACTACCTCCCATTGTGTGAAAAAAGTACCCCTCAGGTATACCCCCTCATCTTAAATCTATATTCTCTGGTTCTCGATTCCCCGACTCTGGGCAAAAGACTCTGGGTGTTTACCCCATCTATTCCTCTCATGATTTTGTACATCTCCATAAGATCACCCTTTGCCCTCCTGCGCTCTTAGGAATAAAGTCCTAGCTTTCTCAACCTCTCCCTGTAGCTTAGTCCTTTGAATCCTGGCAACATCCTCGTAAATATTCTCTGCAGGCTTTCCAGCTTGCCAACATCTTTCCTCTAATATGGTGACCAAAACTGAACACAAAACTCTAAAATGTGGCCTCATCAACGTCTTAGATAACTGCAACATGACCCTCCCAACTTCTATACTCAGACTGGATACTTGGACATGCACTTGGACAAGTACGGGATTGGAAAGGTTTACAGGGATAGAGGCAAAATGCAGGCAAATGGAACCAGCGTAGATGGGGCAACTTGGTCAGCATGGGACAGTTGGGCTGAAGGGCCTGTTTCCATGCTGTATAATCTATGAATGGAGACCAGGGAAACAGGTAGGAGAGGTGGACCTGTGGCAGTGGAACAGAAGATACTGCATGCTACGATTAAAGGGTCCAACATGCGAGTTCTATTTCTCTTTCCACAGATGCTGCCTGACTCACCGAATGTTTCCTACTTTTTCAGATACCATTTCATTTTTTCAGAATCTGTCACGTTTTGATATTCATTTAACATTTGCCTCAACTTACTCTGTGCACCACTAATTTTAACAGAAGGATATCACACCAGAAAAATCCAATTCACCAGCATCTGTACAACAATAAAATAGTTTGATCATCACTGAGTTAATTGTGCGTAAAATTGCATCAAATGCAAAGCAATAAAACAGCAAATTTATCAAATCCCACTATAAACACTGCAATTCACTCATCAGTGTCCATGTTTACTTTATTGTGCAAATGAAGGACATGTTTTGCTGAAGTATAATGCAGCAGTCAGAACTTGCTGGCAAAATAAACATTTCAGCACTCATTTGATAAAGAGGAGAGGTACCATGAGGGTGGCACGATGGTGCAGCGGTAAAGTTGCTGCCTCACGTCGGCAGAGTCCCGGGCCCAATCCTGACTGCGGGCGCTGTCTGTGCGGAGTTAGTACGCTCTCCCTGTGACTGCGTGGGCTATGGAACGGAATACTTTATTGTCACATGTAACAAGGCACAGTGAGATTCTTTGCTTGTATACACAATCTATACAAATAGCAGCCACCTACGGCCCTGACAAAGTTACAAAGCACGCTGGCTCCTCCTTTGTTCTCCCCCCCACCCCTTGGCTCCTCCTTTGTTCCCCCACACCGGCTCCCCATTATCCTTTGTCCCCCCCCCCCCCTCACGGCAGTCCCTCCACGCCATGTTCCCCTTTGTCCATGGTTTTCTCCGGTTTCCTCCCGGCAGCATCCCTGGATAGAAGGAATGGGTGACGTTCTATCCAGGGATGCTGCCTGTCCCGCTGAGTTACTCCAGCATTTTGTGTCTTTCCTTTATTTTCTTTCCCTTTCGGTTTTCTTCTTTGAGTGCAGTCTCCCTTTCCTTCTTTTCATTTTCCTCTGGGTACCTCGTGTGGCTTTACACGCCCAGTTGCTTTCAACTCCATTCATTGCAGTTACAGTATTTCCCTGCCCTGATATTCCTTGTATTTCATTTGAAAGGGGATGCGCTATTGATTCTGCCAATAATCACCATCCCACTTGACCTTTGGGGACTTCAGCATGGCATTTTATCAGCTTGCATTCTCCGCAACTTACAGCATGAAAATAAGTGGAGATGAAGAGTGAGGAAAGATGTTAGACTCACGGGACACACTGCATGATCTGAAATCCAGCAACTTCTGACGCAATTACTATCCCCGACGGTGTACTCACAATCAGAGTAATAGCCGTGATTGCCTGAAATCATTGCCCCAGCAGTTTGCCACTAACGTGAAACTTCTCAGGAACAATTTATATTGTACTTCACTGTTGTATCTCTTTGACTGTGGCATCGTATCTATCGTGCCCAGCTATATTTACAGCCAAGCAGCCAAAATCACATTGTACATTGAGTAGACTACAATTTAATGTTGGAATTTCCCTTTCCCCTGATTCTCAGTCTGAAGAAGGGTCTCAACCCGAAACGTCACCTATTTCTTTTCCCCACGGATGCTGCCTGATCCCCTGAGTTACTCCAGCATTTTGTGTCTATCTTCGGTGTAAACTGGCATCTGCAGTTCCTAGTCACATATGTCACCCCAGCACTGTTTTATTCAAAGTTCCAACATCTGCAGTCCCTCATCTCTCCCTTAGTCTAATTTCAGACAAAGTTTGAGTCAATAGAACAGGATAATGTAACTTTCTGGAGTGCGCATGTCAAATGACAGTCCAAAGTGGTCCAGGATATATAACAATTATTTCCTTTCATGTAACACTTTAACATGGTCAAAATATTTCAAAGTGAATCACCGGAACATAAATCCAAAAAAACCTGCCGAGTACATCGGAGACGGCCATGCAGATTGCTAAATACTTGAGCAAAGTGGAAGATATTCAAGAGACGGAGAAAGCTGAGAGGTGATGAGGTTTCGAGGAAGCGCGGCACATTCCTGGGCCTTTGCCTCAAACAGCAACACTACCATTTGTATGGCGGTGAGGCTCGGTGGCGCAGTGGTAGAGTTGTTGCCTTACAGCGAATGCAACGCCAGAGACCCGGGTTCGATCCCGACTACGGGTGCTGTCAGTACGGAGTTGGTACGTTCTCGCCGTGACCGGCGTGGGTCTTCTCCGAGATCTTCGGTTTCCTCCCACACTCCAAAGACGTGCAGGTTTGTAGGTGAAATGGCTTGGTAAATGTTAAAAAAAAATGTCCATAGTGGGAATAGGATAGTGTTAATGTGCAGGGATCATTGGTTGGCGCGGACCCGGTGGGCCGAAAGGGCCTGTTTCCGTGCTGTATTTCCAAATTAAACGAAACTAAACTAAGCAATTCCTGAAGGCAGTCAATTCAGGAATGATCAAGAGGTCTTTCCTTGTATCTTGGTGGGTTAAGAACTTGGAGGGATTTACAGAGATGGAGAAGGGCAAAACAATGGAGAGACATACAAGGTTCCTGCAGATGCCGGAATATTGCGCAGAACACAAAGTGCTGGAGTAACTCAGCGGGTCAGGCAGCATCTCTCGAGGCCATAGCTCGGTAACGTTTCCACTCAGGACCCTGTTCAGACTGTAGAAACAAGGAACTGCGGATGCTGGTTTACCAAGGAAAGACACAAAGTGCTGGAGTAACTGAGCAGGTCAGGCAGCATCCTTGGAGAACATGGACATGGAGCGTTTTGTGTTGGGACCCTTCTTCAGACTAATGGAGGGACCCGAAAATGTGAAAGAGCTTTCAATTGATGTATTGCTCAGCCACAAACCGTGGGCAAGCATAGAGGTGATGACTCAATGGGAGACAGATAGCGAACCTAGGAGAATAGAACAAGAGTGACCGAGCGCTGAGACGTCCCGCGGCCGTACCGGGCGATGGAAGGCCCCGCGGCCGAGCCGCGCCGGGCACTGTTAGGTCCCGCGGCCGAACCGCGCCGGTGATGTTAAGTCCAGCGGCTGAGCCGCGCCGGGCGATGGAAGGCCCCGCGGGCGATGGAAGGCCCCGCGGCGGAGCTGCGCCCCGGGGAAGAGACCTAATAAAAGAAAGGTTTCCCCCACCCCACCCGCCCCACCCCCCACCCCACCCCACCTCCCCACACATACACAGTCAAAAACAGAAACAAAAACCACCCCAACACCGACACACAAACAAAAAAAAAGGAAAAAATACAGACAGACTGCCAGCGAGCCGCAGCCATTAGGTGCAGACAACAAGACTTTTCAGGTCATGTTGATGGTTTAGGCGGCTGAGGATCTGGAGTTGGC
Source organism: Rhinoraja longicauda (assembly GCF_053455715.1). Lineage (NCBI taxonomy): Eukaryota > Metazoa > Chordata > Chondrichthyes > Rajiformes > Arhynchobatidae > Rhinoraja > Rhinoraja longicauda. Next base: position 6,488,798 of record NC_135958.1, on the reverse strand, counting down.
CAGAGTGGGTAGCGTTATGGGGGTGGAGGTGGAAAGGAAGAGGTTTGAAGCTCGATAGAACTTCAAATCTGACTCCCGCGTGGGAAACATTTTGCTTCCATTTTTGAAAGTTTTCAGAAAATGAGATGGAATCAGCAGCTTGGGAACGAGGATGACAATGGGGAATTTATCCTTATCGTGTCCTGAAAGTTGATACGTCGTGCAATTTGGAGATAGCGGAGGGGTCAAGACAGAAGGTTGTGAGGTTATCGGGAGAAGGCAGGAGAATGGGGTTGAGAGGGAAAGATAGATCGGTCGTGGTTGAATGGCAGAGTAGACTTGATGGGCCGAGTGGCCTAATTCTGCTCCTATAACTTATGAAGGTCAAAAGCTTCATTGTGGATGAAATCCCACAGTTCACAATGCCTCTTATCCATGCTGATTCAAACACCTTATCCTTCAACCTCATTGCTTCTGGGAGGTAAGGTTTTTGTTTGTTTTACATGGAAAGATATGCCACAGGGTAATAAATCCCCAAGATGCTGGTGACATTGATAAACTCCTCAAGCACTGTTCCAATGGTTTAAGCTGCCAACCATACCTTGGATGTGTTCTTTGGCTGTTACATACTTCAAACTGGCTGATTTCTAATTTCCAAACGATTTTCTATCTGCACTCAAATCTTAACGGTCATCTAATTTTTAAACCAATTTGAGCAGTTTGCACCAGAACTCTTGGCAGTAATGATTTCATTTAGGCATGTTTAAATTTAAAACGCATCCATTATTTTGATGAGATTGGTTATCACTTAAAGTTAACTGCTAATTGAAATAATTAATGTTTTAATGCATTTTGTACCACAGTCGGAAATCCAGAACTGATTAAGTCACTCAGCAAATTAATCACCTCTCAGCTTTCTTTTCCATCAAATCTGCCCTATTCTTCTAATTAATACAAGACTTGATGTGTTCATACTAAATACTGCATATTATTACCGAGCCGCTCGATCTGCCACCCACACCCTCTCAAATATTGTCAAACAATCTGATCCAAATATATTGGGAAATAATTCAATGAATTCTTATCAATTGCTTCCTGACACATCGAGGTGAAATCGCTGACGCACGTATATTCAGATTTTCGGGAAGTAATTACGGAAAGGACAGGGAAGAAATTGGATGTGCAGAAAAATGTGCCATGGAATGGCAAGTCAATAATAACCAGACCACTTTGACCCATTGCAGACTGTGTCTGAATTTTGTGCATATCTTGTTGAGGCATTGGAAAGACATTCTTGCCATAGAGGGAGTACAGAGAAGGTTCATCAGATTGATTCCTGGGATGGCAGGACTTTCATATGAAGAAAGACTGGATAGACTCGGCTTGTACTCGCTGGAATTTAGAAGATTGAGGGGGGATCTTATAGAAACTTACAAAATTCTTAAGGGGTTGGACAGGCTAGATGCAGGAAGATTGTTCCCGATGTTGGGGAAGTCCAGAACAAAGGGTCACAGTTTAAGGATAAGGGGGAAGTCTTTTAGGACCGAGATGAGAAAGTGTTTTTTCACACAGAGAGGGGTGAATCTGTGGAATTCTCTGCCACAGAAGGTAGTTGAGGCCAGTTCATTGGCTATATTTAAGAGGGAGTTAGATGTGGCCCTTGTGGCTAAAGGGATCAGGGGGTACGGAGAGAAGGCAGGTACAGGATACTGAGTTGGATGATCAGCCATGATCATATTGAATGGCGGTGCAGGCTCGAAGGGCCGAATGGCCTACTCCTGCACCTATTTTCTATGTTTCTATGTTGTGGGTTAGGTTTAGCTTTTGGTTTAGCTTTAGATTTTGGGTTTATTATTGTCATGTGTGCTGAGGTACAGTGAAGGACATTGTTTTGCATGTTATCCAAACAGAGGCACAGTTGCACAGCGGTAGAGTTGCTGCCTTACGGTGCCAGAGACCCCGGCACCGGTACCAATAGGCCCATGATGTCCTTCACACCATCATTTATAAGATCATGAGATCATAAGTGATAGGAGTAGAATTAGGCCATTCGGCCCATCAAGTCGACTCCGCCATGCAATAATGGCTGATCTGACTTGTGGCCTCCACAGCCTTCTGTGGCAATGAATTCCACAGATTCACCAGCCTCTGACTAAAGAAATTCCTCCTCATCTCCTTCCTAACAGAACGTCCTTTAATTCTGAGGCTGTGCCCTCTAGTCCAAGACTCTCCCACCAGTGGAAACATCCTCTCCACATCCACTCTATGATGGTACACCATTGGATTGAGGCCATCTTGAAGCGGTATAGTGGCCAGTCAGAATACGGCAATGGATGCTTATTGTCACTTAATTTTCAGTTAAATGCAGGCTAACTACTTATTTGTCCACAAATCTTAATCCCATTTTTGTGTAATCCTGAAGTGATTGCACCAAAATAAAATCTACGATCCAATTTGTAAATTTCAAGTTGAGTATTTCAGAAATATTTTACATTAGCATGTTGTACAAGAGGGCAAAATTGTTACTTTTCTGTTGTAGCATTATCATAGTGTAGATGTAAATAGATGAACAGACATATTTTAATCCCATATTTAAATGGAAAGGCTCCACGCTTGCATGACGAGAGGATCCATAATAAATTCCACACCACTCCATTTCGATATTCTTCATTGAGGTTTAGTTTTAGTTCAGAGATACAGAGTGGAAACAGATCCTTTGACCTACTGAGTCCACCCCAACCATCAATCCCCCACACACTTATTCTAGGTTATCCCAGTTTCTACACACTTGGGACAATTTACAGAAGCCAATTAACCTACAAACCTATGGGAGGAAACCGGAGAACCCGGAGAGAACCCATGCAGTCACAGAGAGAATGTACAAACTCCATCCGGATAACACCCATAGTCAGGATTGAACCTGGGTCCCTGGTGCTGTAAGGCAAGCAACTTTACCACTGCGCCACTGTTCTCCTGAATTCAAAAGCTTTTGCTTTTCCTAACTATCTGGTTAAAAATTAAAGCGTATCATATAATTAAACAAATGCAGAAATATTAATATATTTCCTCAGTGATGATAAAGCAATAACATTTCCATTTGATTTTGATAGCTATTGTTAAGTGGGTCTTAAATGCGTTAAATTTTAAAATAATTATTAAAATAGTCACGATGCCAGCAAGAAATGAAAGTGAATTTTACAAATTAAAGTTCCTATTATTCATGCTGTAACAGAGAATTTTCAGGGTCGAGCAACTGCTATTAGATTTATAATGTACCAATTCTCAGTCACACTGGTTTAGCCTAGAGGTGACCATGTTACATTTCGGCACAATTTCATTTCCTTTCACGAATGAAAAATGGGAATGCAATTTCAGATATGTGGCATGCATGCGCTAAATCTGATCTCTAATAAAATCAAACACATCATAACTTGAAGCACTTTAGCAATGCAGTTGCAAAATGAACTGACATCTGTTATCAAAAGACAAATCTTATTTTCAAATCACATAGGCAGCAAGTGTTTGGACATGAATTAAAATTAAGATTTTTTTTTTAAAACAATCTCTTTAATTTCTATTTAATTTACTTTTTTTTTTGCATATATTTCATTCATTTGTTTTATATCTCGCCATATCACCGTCTATATCTCTCGTTTCCCTTTCCCCTGACTCTCAGTCTGAAGAAGGGTCTCAACCCAAAATGTCACCCATTCCTTCTCTCCAGAGATGCTGCCTGTCCCACTGAGTTACTCCAGCATTTTGCGTCTATCTTCGGTTTAAACCATAATCTGTAGTTCCTTCCTACGCATCTATTTGATTTCATCCAGTTTTTTACTATTGACCACCGCACATATAAAGGAGAATCTCCTTCGATTGCACATTACTTGTAATGAAACAATCTATGAAAATTAAACAGATGCTTGCATCTATAGTGGCAAGCTTGTTAAAGCAGTGGCCAGAATTACAGGAAGCTCCAATTAGTTTTAAGATATTCTAAGAAGGCACCTTTAGGGGCAGTAAATCAAAAGCAGTTTTAAGAACACATTGTGCGCCATTTTACAGTAAAATACCTAATGCAAAATTAAACATGTCTCATCTCGGGAGGTTCAAAATGATGGGTCATGATATGCCTACACTTGTTCAACAAGACACACCGTATATAAATCTGATGAAGGCATAAACGTGCAAAATGCTGCCCAGAATAGAACAAGGTCGCTAGATTACGATATCAATCAGCATGCGTTGCTCCAAAGAGCCCAGCATTGCTGTTTTGGTGCCCAGTAATTAGTCATCGAGTCATAGAATGATACAGCGTGGAAAAAGGCCCTTCGGCCCAACTTGCCCACACCGGCCAACATGCCCCAGCTACACTAGTCCCACCTTTATCCATGTAACTCTGGTGGTATCGGGTTCCCGAACAACACCACCCTAATCCGAAAGTCCCCTCCATGCGATCACACTGTGTGGAGTTGGCACGCTCTTTCTGTGTGAGGTCGGCACGCTCTCTCTCTCTCTGGAGATTGCATGTTCTCCCTGTGACCTCGTGGGTTTTCTCCGGGTGTTCTGGTTTCCTCCCACATCCCAAAGACGTGCGGGTTTGTAGGTTAATTGATCAGGGGTTATGGGGAGAAGGCAGGGGAATGGGGTTAGGAGGAAGAGGTAGATCAGCCATGATTGAATGGCAGAGTAGACTTGATGGGCCGAATGGCCTAATTTTGCTCCTATCACTTATGAACTCATAACTCAGAATTGAGGAAGTGGAGGAAAGGATAACAGACACAGATACTAGACAGACAGACAGTGGGACAAGTCCACGTCTGGATCTGAAAAGGGGGATAACATTTCTTATATGCACTGGAGTTTAGAAGGATGAGAGGGGATTTTATAGAGACGTAAAAGGACTGGACAAGTTATACGCAGGAAAAAAAATTCTCAATGTTGGGGGAGTCCAGAACCAGGGGCCACAGTCTAAGAATAAAGGGGAGGCCATTTAAAACTGAGGTGAGAAAAAACTTTTTCACCAGGAGAATTGTGAATTTGTGGAATTCTCTGCCCCAGAAGGCAGTGGAGGCCAATTCACTGGATCAATTTAAAAGAGAGTTAGATTTAGCTTCCATCACAGTGAGGAGGTGACTGGAGGAGATTCACTGTGATGGATGTTTCTTTTTTTTTGTTTGTGTTGGTTGTGATTGTGTGTGAAATTGTTTATTTTTATTGCTCTATTGCTGGACTGTGGATGACCTTTCATTTCACTGCACATCTTGTACGTGTATGTGACAAATAAACTTGACTTGACTCTCGGGGCTAGCAGAATCAAAGGATATGGGGAGAAGGCAGGCACAGGTTACTGATCGTGGATGATCAGCCACGATCACAATGAAGGGCCAAATTTTTTTTAGATTTAGAGATACAGTGCAGAAATAGGCCCTTCGGCCCACCAGGTCCGCGCCGCCCAGCGATCCCCGCACACACTAACACCATCCTACACCCACTAGGGCCAATTTTTTACATTTGCCCAGCCAATTAACCTACATACCTGTACGTCTTTGGAGTGTGAGAGGAAACCGAAGATCTCTGAGAAAACCCACGCAGGTCACGGGGAGAACGTACAGACTCCGTACAGACGGCGCCCGTAGTCAGGATTGAACCTGAGTCTCCGGCGCTGCATTCGCTGTAAGGCAGCAACTCTACCGCTGCGCCGCCCATGGCCTCCTCTTGCACCTATTTTCTATGTTTCTATAAAAAGCATTGCTTAACCTTCAAAAACGTGAGTCAGCACTCACAAGGGCAGCGGGTGATAGATGCAAGAGGAGATGATTTCTGGTCAAATGTGGAGGGTGGATGATGTGCTGGAGATAGCGGTTCCAGAGGCAATAACGGTGTGCTAAAAGAACAAGACAAAGAACACATGATTCATGGCTGTCAAGGTGACTGCAGCAATGAATTTATGTATCTGACTCTTTTCATGCTAATGTTGGAAACATGCTCAAAGACAGCTGAATACATTACCTTCTCTTTTGCCGGAAAACAGCAAGCGGAGAATGTGCAGGAAGGAACTGCAGGTGCTGTATCAAACAGAAGGTAGATAAAAAAGCTGGAGTAACTCAGCGGGACAGGCAGCATCTCTGGAGAGAAGGAACGGGTGGCGTTTCGGGTCGAGACCCTTCTTCAGACTGAAAGACAGGGGAAAGAGAAACGAGAGATTCTAGACGATGATGTGGAGAGATACAGAACTAGGAGTGAAAGATATGCATAAAAGTAACGCTGACAAAGTAAACAGGCCATTGTTACCTGTTTGTTCGGTGAGAAAGAGGAGCTGGTGTGACTTGGGTGGGGGAGGGATGGAGAGAGAGGGAATGCCGGGGTTAGATGAAGTTAGAGAAATCAATATGGTGCCTGGCCTATCGACCATTGTGGGACTCCCAGTAGAGTGGGTTATGAGCTCAACCTAATGTCATTTGCACAGGCCCGCAAGTTAACTCAATACTCAAAAAACAAAAAAGGACATCCAGTTCTTCTTTGGCAATGAATCGCACAATGAAACGTCCTGCATGAATCCCACAATCAGTCATGATGTCTTCATTCCAGGGGAATCCATTTGCTTGGTGCAGGTCATAATCACACTGAAATGCCCGGTTGCTCTCGTTGCTCGACGGGGCTGTTTTCTTGTGCGCGGCAGAATCAGGGCGTGATGGGCAGTAGCCCTTCCCACCGACAGAGATAAAGCAGGAGACTGAGAAGGCACAGTCACGCAGCGGTAGAGCTCTGCCTCGCAGCGCTAGACACCCGGGTTCGATCCCGACCACGGGCGGCACGGTGGGGCAGCGGTAGAGTTGCAGCGCCGGAGACCCAGGTTCGATCCTGACTACGGGTGCTGTCTGCACGGAGTTTGTACGTTCTCCCCGTGACCGCGTGGGTTTTCTCCGAAATCTTCGGTTTCCTCCCACATTCCAAACACGTACAAGTTTGTAGGTGAATTGGCTAGGTGTATGTGTAAATTGTCCCTAGTGTGTGTAGGATTGTGCTGATGTGCGGGGATCGCTGGTAGGTGCGGACCCGGTGGGCCGAAGGGCCTGTTTCTGCACTGTATCTCTAAACTAAACTAAAGGTGCTCTCCGTATGGAGTTTATATGCTCTCCCCGTGACCGCGTGGGTTTTCTCCGGGTGCTCCGGTTTCCTCCCACGCTCCAAAGACGTACCGATTTGTAGGTTCATTGGCTTCAGTAAAATTCTCCCTAGTGTGAAGGATGGAACTAGTATACGGGCGATCGCTGGCCGGTGTGGAATCGTTGGGCCGAAGGGCCTGTTTCCACGCTATATCTCTGAAAAATAAAAATAAAAATAAAAACCAGTGCACCTCCTTCAGCTCACCATAACAAGCATTGCCAATCCAAGAGGTGGAATGCATCATCGACAGTCCTATCAGAGACCTATCACTGCCTCACAGCGCCAGAGACCCAGGTTCAATCCTAACCACGGGTGCTGTCTGTGCGGAGTTTGTACGTTCTCCCCGGGACCACGTGGGTTTCTCCGGGTGCTCCGATTTTCTCCCACATCCCCTTTGATGAAATTCAAATTCAAATTATACTCTTACAATTTTTGTAGATTCCCTAATTTGCTCACTGCATCCTAGCAAAATATTGACAGAACCAATCCGAAATGTGTCAAGAATGATTAAGACAGCACGCTGTTCCTCATCAGCTTCCTCCAATCTAGTGAATGGCTGTCAGTGCAGAGTTTTCACGTTCTCCTTGTCACTATGTGTGCTTCCCTCGGGTGCTCTGGTTTCCTCCCGCACTCCAATAGTCCTGGTTAGTAGTTGGTGACTGTGAGTTCGCCCTTACCACAGATAGACAGGTGGTGGGAGGACCAGAGGTCAATTAGTGGATATATGAAACAGAGAGAGAATAGGTAACAGTAATGGGGCAAAGTTTAAATACACTGGGCACACAGAGTTGTAAGGTCATAAGCACAATTAGTCCATTCGGCCCATCAAGTTTACTCTGCCTTTCAATCATGGCTAGTCTACCTCTCCCTCCTAACCCCATTCTCCTGCCTTCTCCCCATAACCCCTGACACCCATACTAATCAAGAATCCATCTATCTCTGCCATAAAAATATATATTGACTTGCCCTCCACAGCCGTCTGTGGCATTCCACAGATTCACCACCCTCTGACAAAAGAAATTCCTCCTCATCACCTTCCTAAAGGAACGTTCTTTAATTCTGAGGCTGTGCCCTCTGGTCCGAGACTCTCCAACTAGTGGAAACATCCTCTCCACATCCACTCTATCCAAGCCTTTCACTATTCGGTAAGTTTCAATGAGGTCCTCCCTCGTTCTTCTAAACTCCTGCGAGTACAGGTCCAGTGCCATCAAAAGCTCATCATATGTTAACCCACTCAATCCTGGAATCATTCTGGTAAACCTCCTCTGGACCCTCTCCAGAGCCAGCACATCCTTCCTCAGACGTGGTGCCCAAAACTGCTCCCAATACTCCAAATGCGGCCTGACCAGCCCCTTATAGAGCCTCAGCATTACATCGCAGTTTTTGTATTCTAGTCCTCTTGAAATAAATATTAGAGTGGTGGATGCCTAGAGCATGCTGCCAGGGGTTGTGGTGGAGGCAGATATCGTAGAGGCGTTTAAAGACTTTTGGATAGACACACGGATATGCTGGGAATGGGGGGGGGGGGAGGTACGGTTTAAGTGCACACATGGAAGAGATAGTCTTGGTATCATGTTCAGCACGGGCATTGTGGGCCAAAGGGCCTGTTCTCGTGCTGTACATTCTATGGTCCACATTCTGTGTTCTTATTCTATTTTTGGGGGGAATTTTATTTGGCCTCTCAAATCAGTCAGCGAAAATAAGTTAGCACATCATGAAAGTGCACTGCACATCCGAACGTATAAAGAGTGATTATTTCGAGGAAGGATCTACAAAAACGAACACTCGCTTTAGAATCCCATCCATGTCTTCCACAATCAGCCTTTGCCTACAGTGAAGCAGCAGCTCAATGTTTAGGAGCATTGCTCCAGATAAAAAATGTGCATGCAGCCAACAACCTACTCATAACCTGAATGTAATTTGCGACAGCCTCCTTAGATTTTTTTTAGATTTAGAGATACAGTGCGGAAACAGGCCCTTCGGCCCACCAAGTCAGCGATCCCCGCACACTAACACTATCCTACACCCACTAGGGACAATTTTTACATTTTACCCAGCCAATTAACCTACATACCTGTACGTCTTTGGAGTGTGGGAGGAAACCAAAGATCTCAGAGAAAACCCACGCAGGTCACGGGGAGAACGTACAAACTCCGTACAGACGGCGCCCGTAGTCAGGATCGAACCTGAGTCTCCGGAGCTGCATTCGCCTTAAGGCAGCAACTCCACCACTGCGCCACCGTGCCGCCCTTATTTTTCTCCAGGACCCTCTCTTGCATCGTGGAATAAAATGTCCACTCCCGAATTGCTGATTCTCAGCTTCATTCATATTCACAGATGGGACCGCCATCGTTATACAGAGGTTGCACGAAGTCACCCAGCTCCTATATTAGGAGATGGTACACTGCGAGGTGAAGTGTGGACCATCTGCTGTACGGTGTGGCTCCCTATCCTGTAATGAGGTGCCCAGCTGCCGCATCGAGGAGCAGCTGGCAGCTGTATGAAGTGTCCTGCAATTGTGTGTTGTTTCCAGCTGCTGTTTAAAGCTGCCAGATGTTTACACGCTCAGGTGGCCAACTCCAGCAAGGGGCTGGTGTAAATGCAAGACCTCTTCGTTTCTCCACCATTTCATCGATCCTGCCCAGAGTTTGCCGGTTAACCCTGTGACCGCGTGGGTTTTCTCCGGGTGCTCCGGTCTCCTCCCACACTCCAAAGACGTCCAGGTTTGCAGGTTCATTGGCTTTGTTAAAATTTGCTAATTGTCCCCAGTGTGTCGGATTGTGCAAGTGTACGTGGTGGTCTCTGGTCGGCACAGACGCAGTGGGCCGATGGGCCTGTTTCAGTGCTGTATCTCTAAACTAAGATTAAATTAAATAATGTGGTGCTGCATAATATAATAACCATTTGTGTAGATTGGTTATTTCCTACTAACCAATTGTAGCGCTTGATAGTAGTTGCTCCGCCTAATATGCGATATATGTTCCCAAGAGCTTGCTCACGTAGGGCAGTTGGAGTAGCTGCTAGTGGTGTGAAGTCTTGCAGATCTATGCTGTAAGTGGACTGTAATAAATGTGCGTTGCATTACGACGTGTGTACGACTCCATGCATTACAATTTGCTCCATAATGAGATGTCGAGTTATGGATTAGTGGAGTGGCTTTTTGTGAGGCCTCACAGAAGAACACTGAATTATAAGGGCCATAGAAAGGGTAGACAGTCAGATGCACCTCCCCAGGATGGGAATTTGCAAGGATTAGAGGGCATAACTTTAAGGTGAGAGAAGGGAGGTGTGTAGGGCAAGTTCATAGTTCATCAGTGAAAGGAGCATTCAATCATGGCTGATCTATCTGCCCCTCCTAACCAAATACTCCTACCTTCTCCCCATAACCCCTGGCACCCTTACTAATCAAAAATCTACCTCTGTCTGCCTTAAAAACATCCATTGACGGTCTCCACAGCCTTCTGTGGCAATGAATTCCACAGATTCACCACCCTCTGACTAAATAAATTCCTCCTCACCTCCTTTCTAAAAGAGCGCCCTTTAATTCTGAAATTCCTCCTCATCTTCCTAAAGGAAACCCCTTTAATTTCGAGGCTATGACCTCTGGTCCTAGACTCTCTCACTAGTGAAAACATCCTCTCCACGTCCACTCTCTCCATGCCTTTCACTATTTGGTAAGTTCCAATGAGGTCCCGCCTCATCCTTCTAAACTCCAACGAGTACAGGCCCAGTGCCATCAAACGCTCCTCATATGATAGCCCATATTGTCTTACAGAGACCGGTGGATGGATGCAATAGGTTGACAGGGTTAGTGCTGGAGGCTGATACTGGAGTGCTGTTTACATGGGCGGCATGGTAGCGCAGCGGTAGAGTTGCTGCTTTACAGCGAATGCAGCGCCGGAGACTCAGGTTCGATCCTGACTACGGGTGCTGCACTGTAAGGAGTTTGTACGTTCTCCCCGTGACCTGCGTGGGTTTTCTCCGAGATCTTCGGTTTCCTCCCACACTCCAAAGACGTACAGGTATGTAGGTTAATTGGCTGGGTAAATGTAAATAAAATAAAAAAATTGTCCCTAGTGGGTGTAGGATAGTGTTAATGTACGGGGATCGCTGGGCGGTATGGACTTGGAGGGCCGAAAAGGCCTGTTTCCGACTGTATATATATGATATGATATGATATGATAAATAGGCACCTGGATATGCAGAGAACGGAGGGATATTGATTATTTACAGGCAGAGGCAAATAGGTTAATTTGGCATCATGTTTGGCACGGACATTGTGGGCCGAAGGGCCTGTTCCTGTGCTGTACTGTTTTATAGACAATAGGTGCAGGAGGAGGCCATTCGGCCCTTCGAGCCAGCACCGCCATTCAATGTGATCATGGCTGATCATTCTCAATCAGTACCCGGTTCCTGTCTTCTCCGCATACCCCCTGACTCCGCTATCCTTAAGAGCTCTATCTAGCTCTCTCTTGAATGCATTCAGAGAATTGGCCTCCACTGCCTTCTGAGGCAGAGAATTCCACAGATTCACAACTCTCTGACTGAAAAAGTTTTTCCTCATCCCCGTTCTAAATGGCCTACCCCTTATTCTTAAACTGTGGCCCCTTGTTCTGGACTCCCCCAACATTGGGAACATGTTTCCTGCCTCTAACGTGTCCAACCCCTTAATAATCTTATACGTTTCGATAAGATCTCCTCTCATCCTTCTAAATTCCAGTGTATACAAGCCTAGTCGCTCCAATCTTTCAACATATGATAGTCCCGCCATTCCGGGAATTAACCTAGTAAGCCTCATCTCTATCTTAAATGGGTGAGCCCTCATTATTATCACTAATGCCAGAAACATAGAAACATAGAAAAATAGGTGCAGGAGTAGGCCATTCGGCCCTTCGAGCCAGCACCGCCATTCAACATGATCATGGCTGATCATCTAAAATCAGTACCCCGTTCCTGCGTTTTCGCCATATCTCTTGATTCCTTCATCCCTAAGAGCTAAATCTAACTCTCTCTTGAAAACATCCAGTGAATTGGCCTCCACTGCCTTCTGTGGCAGAGAATTCCACAGATTCACAACTCTCTGGGTGAAAATAAAATCCCTCATCTCAGTCCTAAATGGCCTACCCCTTATTCTTAAACTGTGACCCCTGGTTCTGGACTCACCCAACATCGGGAACATTTTTTCTGCATCTAGCCTGTCCAATCCCTTAAGAATTTTACATGTTTCCTCCCACAAGAGGAAACATCCTCTCCATATCCAAAGATTGGAGTCACTCCAGCGTTTTGTGTCGATCTTCTGTTTAAACCAGCCTCTGCAGTTCCTTCCTCTCCGTATCCATCCTGTTAAGACTCCCGAGGATCACTGTTCTAATCGCTATCATACCCAGTCCAACCTAGCCTGTCCATACCCTGCCCATTCCAGCTATCTGCCCAGTATACGTTCTCTGAACTGTTTCCAGCACATCAACATCCTTCCTTAAATAAGGAGGTCAATTCTGTACATGGTCACACCCACCAACACCCTTTGTTACTGAAGCCTGATCTCTCAATTTAAATATTCAATTAAATTGCTTTCCTAATCACATAATGTACCTGCATATCAGCCGATCTAACAAATCCTGTAGAGTCACAGTGTGGAAACAGGCTCTTTGGCCCAACTTACCCATGCCAACCAACCCACCCCACCTATGCCTGCCTGCATTTGGCCCAAATCCCTCTCAACCTATCCTATCTACGTACCTATCCAAATGTTTTTATTTGGACAGATGAAGGGCCTGAAGAAAGGTCTCAATCCCAAACTTCACCCATTCCTTTTCTCCACAGATGCTGCCTGACCCGTTGAGTTACTCCAGTATCTTGCGTCCATCAAATGTTCTTTTATAAGAAAATAACTGCAGATGCTGGTACAAATCGAAGGTATTTATTCACAAAATGCTGGAGTAACTCAGCAGGTCAGGCAGCATCTCAAGAGAGAATGGGCGACGTTTCGGGTCGAGAGGGGTCTGAAGAAGGGTCTAGACCCGAAACGTCGCCCATTCCTTCTCTCCTGAGATGCTGCCTGACCCGCTGAGTTACTCCAGCATTTTGTGTCCATCAAATGTTCTTTTATACTTCATCCGGGCATATTGTGCACTTCTGTACAAGAAATCTCAGATCTCTCTGCTGTTTAGAGCTTGGCACCTCTCACCATTTAGATAGAACACTTTGTTTTATTATTCTTGCCGCCAAAATGGGCAATTTCTCATTGTTCCCACATTAAGCTACATTTGCCAGAGTTTTGGCCACCTCCCTCGATTCTGTTTGTATATTTGTATCCCTTTGTATCCTCCTTTTGCCTGCTTCACAATTTACTTTCTCACCTCGTGAGGTGCTATCAGCAAATTTACCAACTGTATCGTTGGAACTATGCTCAGCACTAATCCCTGTGGCACAAGACTCATTACATCACACTAACTAGACAGACACGTTTATACCTGCTCAGTTTCTAGTGGTGCATCCCGCTGCTACACAATTAGGTGGTCGGTTGCAGTGTGATAATGTGAACAGGTGTTATACAAAAGAGGCAACCCTTTACACCACTATCAGGCGGCTGTATTATATGATCAATGGGTGAATAATAAGGTTGCCAGTTGCTTCATAACGTAGTCATTTCCTTGTGGTGATTTGCTGGATGATGCGCCTTGTGGTTATAAACTGAGGAGACCAGCAGCTGAATAATACGTAGACGCAAGGAACTGCAGGTGTTGGAATCTTGAGCAAAGAGCACAAAGTGCTGGAGGAACCCAGTGGGTCAGGCAGCATCTGTGGAGGACATAGAAAGCCGACATTTCGGGTCAGGACATTTCTGTGTCGGATGAGGGGACCTGAACTGAAACGTCGTCTATCCATGTGTTTCAGAGACGCTTTGGCCCAACTTCCCATGCTGACCAACATGCCTCATCTATACCTGTCCAACCTGCCTGTATTTGGCCCATATCCTTCCCAATTTATCCTATCCATGCACCTGTCCAAATGACTTTTTAACGATGTCCTAGTACCTGCCTCGACTCCTTCCTCTGGCAGATCGTTCCATAAAATCACCACCCTTTCATGCAAAAATGTTGCCCCTCATGTTCCTATTAAATCTTACCCCCCCCCTCCCCCTCACCTTAAACCTATGTCCTGCATGATTAGGGCCCCTACTCTGGGTAAACGTTCTTACACACTAGTTTACAAAATTAGAAATTAGAAAAGATTTTTGTTTTTTCCTGAGCAACTTAATGGATATATCTTCACTGTTGAAAGTTGTGATTTATTGGTTTGCAGTTGAGTGTTGAGCCGATCACACAGGAGTTTTCATGATCTAATGAAAGTGCGTCAGTGCGTATGAATGTGGAGGATTCCACACACCAATGTTCACAGTGCATCACACCACTGTCAAGCACCTTGCTCGTTGAGCCCCTGGTGTTGCTTGGGGCGTGAGGGGGCAACACTTTGCCTTGGAACTACAGGGAACTTGTGCTTCTCCTGTGAAAGAACTCGACAAAATACGTCTCAAGCATCGATCTCCAAAACATGCTTATGATTGCACGGGAAATTTAAAGGGCCTGTCCCAGTTACGCAATTTTTAAGGCGACTGCCGGCGACTGTCAAAGTCGTAGCAGTTCGCCGAAATTTTCTTTTATAGACAATAGACAATAGACAATAGGTGCAGGAGGTGGCCATTCGGCCCTTCGAGCCAGCACCACCATTCAATGTGATCATGGCTGATCATTCTCAATCAGTACCCCGTTCCTGCCTTCTCCCCATACCCCCTGACTCCGCTATCCTTAAGAGCTCTATCCAGCTCTCTCTTGAATGCATTCAGGAAATTGGCCTCCTCTGCCTTCTGAGGCAGAGAATTCCACAGATTCACAACTCACTGACTGAAAAGTATTTCCTCATCTCCGTTCTAAATGGCCTACCCCTTATTCCTAAACTGTGGCCCCTTGTTCTGGACTCCCCCAACATCGGGAACATGTTTCCTGCCTCTAACGTGTCCAACCCCTTAATAATCTTATACGTTTCGATAAGATCCCCTCTCATCCTTCTAAATTCCAGTGTATACAAGCCTAGCCGCTCCAGTCTTTCAACATATGACAGTCCCGCCATTCCGGGAATTAACCTAGTAAACCTACGCTGCACGCCCTCAATAGCAAATAGTAGGGTCATTTACCCTACGACAATGACCACGACAATGCCGAGTCAGGTTGATACAAGTTACTTTTTTTGTGAAACTAGCACCTGGCTAAGAGATTACACCGTCTTCGGAAACATCGCGGTAAGCTTGGGAATTCCGCGATGTTTCCCAAAACGGTGTAATCCATTCCTTCTTTCCAGAGATGCTGCCTGTCCCGCTGAGTTACTCCAGCTTTTTATGTCTATCTTCGGTTTAAAGCAGCGTCTGCAGTTCCTTCCTACACATGGGATCCCTTGACCCAGTTTCTACTCTGGCAGTGGACCTCGCTCGGTACAAAGAAGTCCATCACTCATGGGTAATTGGCAGTAAACTACTTCACTCAGTTATATCTGTTGTGGAAAACGGCCATGTCACACTGACGAGGGAACAGGTCATGGGGTTAACTTCCTTTCTTGGCACATTTGGAAGATCTTTACCTTACATCTCTTTCCTTGATCTTCCAGACCAGGAAGCAGACGATATTAATACTGAACATAAAACGTAATAAGGTATGTGATAAATGTGCACATACTGAATGTTCCTCCCTATATTTAATTGATAATGCTTTCGGAACAGAACATTGCTGAAATCAAGTTACCTGTATGAAAAATAGGGGCAGCAAGGTGGCGTAGCAGTAGTGTTGCTGTCTTACAGCGCTTGCAGCGCCGGAGGCCCGGGTTCGATCCTGACTACGGATGCTGTCTGTATGGAGTTTATACGTTCTCCCCGTGGGTTTTCTCCGGGAGCTATGGTTTCCTCCCACACTTCAAAGACGTACAGATATGTACGTTAATTGGCTTGTTATAAGTGTAAATTGTCCCTAGCGTGTGTAGGGTATCGTTAGTGCGTGGGGATCGCTTGCCGGCACGGACTAGGTGGGCCGATGGGCCTGCTTCCGCGCTTTATCTATAAACTAAACTAATTTTAAAATCTAGCCTTCGATTTTCCTTTAGTCTAAAAATACAGATATGGGGTTAGAGATACGGGCAGCACGGTGGCACAGCGGTAGAGTTGCTGTCTTACAGCGTCAGAGACCCGGGTTCGATCCTGACTACGGGTGCTGTCTGTATGGAGTTTGTACGTTCTCCCCATGACCGCCTGAGTTTTCTCCGGGATCTCTGGTTTCCTCCAACACTCCAAAGACGTACAGGTTTGGAAGCTAATTGGCTTTGGTTGAATTGTAAACTTGTTCCTAGTGTGTGCAGGATAGTGTTTGTAATGGGGATCGCTGGTCGACGCAGACTCGGTGTGCCAAAGGATTCCGTGCTGGGTCTCTCAACTAAACTAAACCAAAAGCATTCTGTAAACAGGCCCTTTGGCCCACTGAGTCTGGGCTGACTACCAATCACACAAAAACTAGTTCTATCCTACACACTAGGGACAATTTATGGAACCCAGTAAGCCTACAAAGCAGCACACATTTAGAATGTGGGAGGAATGGGGAGAAGGCAGGATACTGATTGTGAATGATTAGCCATGATCACATTGAATGGCGGTGCGTACAGGCTCGAAGGGCCAAATGGCCTACTCCTGCACTTACTGTCTATTGTCTTTCGTCTATTGAAACCGGAGCACCCGGAGAAAACCCACGCAGTCATAGGGCAAATGCATAAACTCCATACTGTATGGAGCACCCTTAGTCAGGATCGAACCCAGGTCTCTGGCATTGCGAGGCAGCAACTCTGCCACCGTGCCGACTTGCCGCCCAGTCGGGCATAAATCCAGCTGCAATTCCAATCCACACAGTGGGCTGATCACACTGGTGCAGGGTGCAGCCTGTTCTGCCGATGCACTCTCACTAAATCAATCTTATTCGACCTCTTTTATATATTAATTTTAATTCAGCAATAATCTGCCAGCAATTCATTGAATGAGTGCAGTCTAATGCAGAGAAATACAACGGCGAGCAATTCAAAGCTTCATTGAGACCAACCATCAGGCTCTTGAGCTGCACCACACTATGCTCAACTGTCAACTATCTCCGGCTTCACCATGGACTTGGCGATTTTTTTCCCAAGTATTGGGGTTAATTTATTGCATTTTTGTTTATTATATATTATCCTCACCCAGAGAGTTGTGAATCTGTGGAATTCCCTGCCACAGAAGGCAGTGGAGGCCAATTCACTGGATGTTTTCAAGAGAGAGTTAGATTTAGCTCTTAGGGCTAACGGAATCAAGGGATATGGGCAGAAAGCAGGAACGGGGTACTGATTTTAGATGATCAGCCGTGATCATATTGAACTGCGGTGCTGGCTCGAAGGGCCGAATGGCCTACTCCTGCACCTATTTTCTATGTTTCTATCTATGTGTATTGTATTTAAAGGCCTTTTATGCGGCTGCAAGTAAGAATTTAATTGTTCCATCGTTGGTACAAATGACAATTAAACACTCTTGGCTAAAAGATAGTTTAGTTTGGTTTAGAGATACAGCATGGAAACAGGACCTTCGGCCCACTGGGCCCACGCCGACCATCGATGACTTGTTCACACGAGTTCTATGTCATCTCACTTTCTCATACATTCCCCACATGCTACTGGCAAATTAACCTACAAACCCGCACGTCTGTGGGATGTGGGAGGTAACCAGAGCACCCGGAGGAAACCCACGCGGTCCCAGGGAGAACGTCAAGAGTCAAGAGTGTTTTATTGTCATATCTCCCAAACAGAACAAAGAAATTCTGACTTGCAGCAGCAACACAACATGCAAACTCCACACAGACAGCACCTGAGGTCAGGACCGAACCCAGGTCATTGGCGCTATGAGGCAGCAACTCGACCCAGTCGTACCACTAAAGCATGCAATTGTTATGCCACTGTAATATTCTGAAGCTTCCACACACATTTTCTATATCATTAGCTAACTTTATTTTGTACCGCATGTCCATTGTAGCAATAACACTCTTCTGTTGCGCTCAAATAAATGACATATTTTGCCTCCAGAACATTAAGTCACCACTTCTCATGCCTACAACACAGTGTTCTGTCTCATCACATTTTCCTACATTTCACACAATGATTTACAACTGTACTACCACCACTCTAAATTGCAATAATATATGCCATGGGCACAAACCGAGATTTCCCTGAACACATTTTTGCTTTTTATTTGTGAAAGATAGCAATTATTTCCCTTCAGGAGACACATGACAGAAAGACCAACAGTGTTTCTGTGCTCTGTTTAACTCGTGACTTGTAACGTACTCTCTCAATTACAGATAAAAGATAATAGTGTAACTCGGTTACAAATAGGCAGGGTAATTCTCTACTTTCAGTGTTATAGGCTCACTGATCCTTAAATAGGTTCTGCAGTTGACTTTCTGCTCCAATTATAATGGAGCCAACTGCCAATAAGGAGATGACGAAATGGGAACATCATATTATAATCCAATTTAGATCAACTAAAATTACTATCATTAGGATGTCTGAGGTTGACACATGTCGAGACTGCTGTCAAATGTATCAGCCAAGGTCACCATTTGCTGAAAATAACCTTGCTGAACTGAATACAAATGGTTGAAGATAATGATTGAATTTTGCCTGAAAATTATTTGAGATATTAATGCGATAATTGTTCATTTTAATTCTCCACAAAAATCCTGGATCATCCATTTTAAATCACATTTTAATTTCAAAGAGATGAATGGGTATTTTTTACATTTAATTTACAATTAATTGGATGTGCGCAAAGAACAATGATTTTGACACGTAATCTGGCGCTGAATTCCTTGTTGCTCATCAGTTCAGCAGCTTTGGTCAATGTTTTCCATCAGAATCTTAGGGCGGCACGGTAGTGCAACGGTAGAGTTACTGCCTTTCAGCGCCAGAGACCCGGGTTCGATCCTGACTACGGATGCTGTCTGTACGTTCTCCCCGTGACAACCATGGGCTTTCTCTGAGATCTTCAGTTTCCTCCCGCTCTCCAAAGACGTACAGGTTTGCAAGTTGTAGGAAAAAAAACTGCAGATGCTGGTTTAAATCAAAGGTAGACGCAAAAAGCTGGAGTAACTCAGAGGGTCAGAGAAGGAATGGGTGACGTTTTGAGTCGAGACCCCTTTTTCAAAACGTCTCAACCCGAAACGTCACCCATTCCTTCTCTCTAGAGATGCTGCCTGACCCGCTGAGTTATTCCAGCTTTTTTGTGTCTACCTCCAGGTTTGTCGGTTAATTGGCTTGGTATAAGTGTGTAAATGTAAATTGTACCTAGCGTATGTAGGATCATGTAAGTGTGCGAGGATCGCTGGTCGGTGCGGACACACAGTGGGATGAAGGGCCTGTTTCTGAAACTAAAAAACAAAAACTTAGGATGCAATGATATAGACATTAGGTAATACTGGCTGTGTTAAACAATCATCTGTATACACTTTGTAAATGCAATGCAAACAATTAAGCTATCAAGCCAAACATCCAGCACACAGGCAATTTTGATGAAAAGGTATTTATCAGTGGAAATGTTGTAATTGTGGAGGATTGCTCATATCCATTATAACTGACAGATTAAAAGCAAGTGTTTGTTGCTAAATTTAAAGTAATTTATTCACATCAATGATTGAGGGCGGTTGTTAAACATTGTTTGGCACATTGCAGATGAGTGTTTAATGTTCAATCTTGCAAACATCAGCCAAGATGCCAATCATGTGGGCATGTAACCAAACCATTTAAAGGTTTTTTTGTTTAAAATGTTAAACAATGTAATCTTGCAACAAAGCAGGTCTACGTTCAAAAACGTAGAGCTGCTGCCTCTTAGCTCCAGAGACCCGAGTTCGGGCCTAACCTTCGGTGCTGTTGGTGTGGAGTTTGCACATTCTCCCTATGACCACTTGGGTTTCGTCCGGGTGCTCCACTTTCCTCCCATATCCAAAAGTCGTGCGGGTTTACAGGTTAACTGGCCTCTGTAAAATTGCCCCTAGTGTGTCGGGAGTGGATGGGAAAGTGGGACAACATAGAACTAGTGTGAAAGGGTGATCGGCGGCCGGCGTGGACTCGGTGGGCCGAACGACCTGGTTCCATGCTGTCTCTCTTAACTGAACTAAGCTAATCTACGGTAATTGAATGAGTTATTGTTTACTTTAAGAAACCAGGTCTTTCGGGAGAGATGGTATGAATATTTATTTCATTTACATTTATTTCTAACTTCAGTGATTCTGCTCACTAGGATTCCATGATGGAAAATTTCCGACACAAACAGATTGATGTGGGATATCCTACATTCGCATCCACACCCTGCACACTCAGGGCTATTTACAGAGGCCAAACCAGAGAGGTGGCAGGAAACCCACACGGTTTCCTTCAAGTTCCAATGAGAATCTATGCTATTAGCTGATATAGTTAATTAGAGATATTGATATTGTGTTGTAGATATGGTGTCAGAAGTGGGATGTGATTTATCACCACTACAAACCAAACACTGAAACACACACACATGCACACACGCTCCATTATCATTGTGGCCCAAATACATGGGATTTCCTATCTCAGCAGTGGGGAAACACTTTCGCTGTGCAAACTATTCGAGTTCAACACAGACATCTTCACCAGTTCCTCAAGGGCAGTTAGCAATGAACAATAATTTGCCAGTGATGCATGTCCCATGTATAAAAAAGAACCAATCACTACAGAACAGGTTGTAGTTTGGTTTAGAGATACAGCCCTTGTAGGCCCTTCAGCCCACCGAGTCCACCGAGACCAGCACATTAACAGTATCCAACACACACACGGGATAATTTACAATTTATACCAAGCCAATTAACTTACAAACCTGTTCGTCTTTGGAGTGCTGGAGGAAACCGGAGCTCCTGGAGAAAATCCATGGGAGAACGTACAAACTCCGTGCAGACAGCACCCGAGGTCAGGATCGAACCGGGGTCACTAGAGCTGTGAGGCAGCAGCACTACCGCTGCGCCACTGTGCTGTCTGGTTGTTTCAAAATTGGCATTACCAATCTGTCTCTCCTCTATATAAGGTCCCATTTATCCGCATGTAATCCTAACTCTAATGATGGTAGGCTCCTGTTCCTCTGCACTCCAGCTGCAACTCCAGGCGGTTTATCAACACACACTTCTGTGGACGTGCTCCATTGCTTTGCAATCTCTACAATGCGCCTTTGTAGGTTAGTCGGCTTCTGTAAATTGTCCCCACTGTGTCGGATAGAATTAGTGTACGGGTAATCACTTGCCAGCGCAGACTCTGTAGGCCGAAGGGCCTGTTTCCACGCTGTATCCCTAAACTAAATTAAACTGCCATGTGAATGGACATTCCAGAAGGATGGAATAAGCAATATTTTGTAAGGCAGAAGATGCAATTCTTGAAATATAAACCAAAAACAGAATTACTCCCAATGTTACGTGTAGCTCCTGATTCATGAACGAGTCTTGACCGAAGATAGACACAAAAAGCTGGAGAACTCAGGAGAGAAGGAATGGGTGACATTTCGGGTAGTCTGCAGTTCCTTCCTACTCCTTCACTGACTTGCATACTTGCTATTGAGGGCGTGCAGCGTAGGTTTACTAGGTTAATTCCCGGAATGGCGGGACTGTCATATGTTGAAAGACTGGAGCGACTAGGCTTGTATACATTGGAATTTAGAAGGATGAGAGGAGATCTTATCGAAACGTATAAGATTATTAAGGGGTTGGACACGTTAGAGGCAGGAAACATGTTCCCAATGTTGGGGGAGTCCAGAACAAGGGGCCACAGTTTAAGAATAAGGGGTAGGCCATTTAGAACTGAGATGAGGAAAAACTTTTTCAGTCAGAGAGTTGTGAATCTGTGGAATTCTCTGCCTCAGAAGGCAGTGGAGGCCAATTCTCTGAATGCATTCAAGAGAGTGCTAGATAGAGCTCTTAAGGATAGCAGAGTCAGGGGGTATGGGGAGAAGGCAGGAACGGGGTACTGATTGAGAATGATCAGCCATGATCACATTGAATGGCGGTGCTGGCTCGAAGGGCCGAATGGCCTCCTCCTGCACCTATTGTCTATTGTCTATTGTCATACAGCTTGGAGTCACGGAGTCATCTAGCATGAAAACCAGCTTTTCAACCCTTCATGTCCATTCCAGCCAAAACGTCTCATTTAAGCCAGTCCCACACGCCTGCAATTGGCACACATCCCTCTCAACCTTTCCAAACCATGTACCCGTCCAAGTGCATTTTAAATAGTATTATTGTACTTGTCTCACTACCCCATCTAGCAACTCATTCCATATACCCACCACCCTCTGAATTAAAAAGTTGCCCCTCAGGTTCGTATAAAATCTTTCCCCTCTCACCTTAAACCTATGTCCTCTGATTCTTGAATCCCCTACCTTGGGTAAAAGACTTTGTGCATTCACCCTATCAATTCCCTTCATGATTTTGTACAACTTTATAAGATCACCCCTCAGCCTCCTGCACTCCAAGGAATAAAGTCCTAGCTTGCCCAATATTTCCCTATTTCTGTGGGCGGCACGGTGGCACAGCGGTAGAGTTGCTGCCTCGCAGCGCCAGAGACCCGGGTTCGATCCCGACTATGGGTGCTGTCTGTACGGAGTTTGTACGTTCTCCCCGTGACCCGCGTGGGTTTTCACCGAGATCTTCTGATTCCTCCCACACTCCACAGACGTGCAGGTTTGTAGGTTAATTGGCTCGGTATAAATGTAAATCGTCCTTAGTGTGCGTAGGATAGTGTTAGTGTGCGGGGATCGCTGGTCGGTGCGGACTTGGTGGGCCGAAGGACCTGTTTCCACACTGTATCTCTAAAACTAAAAAACTAAATACTAAAACTCAGACCCCCCCCCACTAAATCTTCACTGCAATCTTTCCAGGTTAAATGATTGCTTGCTATTTGGGATTCATTTATAAAATAATCCATTTTAATTTTCCCATTGCTCATTTACATGCAGTAAAGAAATGTTTGAGTTTACAAATGTAAACACATATGTAATTGTTTAGACTGCTTCCACCGCCTGAATAAAGCACCAGTAATTTATGCGCGTTCTCTATTTTCAAATGCTTTGAAATGCAAATGAGCACCGAACGATGCACAATAATAATTCTGGAGGATTGCCAGCAGAAATTAAACTCTTCAAACAAGATAAACATCATATTACTTCATTACTCTTTTAAAATGCATACATATTCAATCCATTATTTCTTGCAGTAATGAAGTTTTCTTTCTGGCAAGTACTCAATAGCTTTCTTTGTCGCCATTCACCATGTAGCTTTAACACCAAACGCAAAAGATGGCGACTGCCCATCTTTGAATTAAACATTATTGTCGTTTGACAGTAATAAATAACATTTAGCACAATGGGATTCCAATAATGATTTTCATGCAAAACTGGCTCGTCGGTGTCTATCAGCCGACAACTGCATAAATGTGATTAGCGGAGCAGCTGCTGATGATAACTGAGTCAAAATCGTTTCAGTGCCAACTAACTCTTTGATCTACTTTTCACGTTAAATTAAAAATTAGCCGCTTATCTCGCACTGAAACAGACATTTTCGAGAAGATCTTGCACAGTATGTCCAAGATTTATCACCAGCAGATTACGTACAGTGTATTTATTCCGAGGTGTGAACTCTTCAGGCAAATTGTTTGCAGTGGAAATGATAAGGGTAAGGCGCGATTTTGTTATATAAATAAGACAAAGATCTTGTGCGTGTCCATTTATGATGCACCGATACATATGTGCAAGAACATCCCCCCCCCCCCCTCTAACTTAAAGAAAAACAACATTCTCACAATCATATTTAGAGCTTTGACTTTAGAGATACAGCGTGGAAACAGGCCTTTCGGCCCATCGAGTCCATGCTGACCAGCGATCCCTGCGATACAGGGATACTGCGATGACCAGCGATACATTCACACTACCCGGCACATTAGGTATCATTTAGAATTTTTACCGAAGCCAATTAACGTAAAAAAACCTTCAGAAGAAAGGTCTCGACCGAAACGTCACCCATTCCTTCTCTCCAGAGATGCTGCCTGTCCCGTTGAGTTACTCCAGCATTTTGTGTCTATCTTCGGTGTAAACCAGCATCAGCAGTTCCTTCCTATTCCACCGACAAACCTGCACATCTTTGGAAAGTGGGAGGAAACTGGTGCACCCGGAGAATATCCTCTTGGTCACAGTGGGAAACCGTGGTCAGGAACAAACCTGGGTCCCTGGCGCTGTAAGGCAGCAACTATGCCGCTGCACCACCGTGCCGCCGCACTATAGAAACATAGAAACATAGAAAATAGGTGCAGGAGTAGGCCATTCGGCCCTTTGAGCCTGCACCGCCATTCAATATGATCATGGCTGATCATTCAGCTCAGTAGCCTGTACCTGCCTGCTCTCCATACCCTCTGATCCCTTTAGCAAAAAGGGCCACATCTAACTCCCTCTTAAATATAGCCAATGAACTGGCCTCATCTTCCGAATATGTTCATATTATATGAAAAATCAATTAGTAAAGGCAGCAGTATGCATAAGGCAAATCAATATTTGTAACATTGCTCACCTCTGAGAGATATTTTTCTTTGCACTGGTGGAAATCTCTCAATACACAGAACCTTCAATATGTTCAGGATTAGAATGTGTGCCATGATTTAACTCGTTTACGTGATTGAAAAATAACCCACAATAGATTAAAATTTGATGACAATAATTCCTGGGTTGATATTTAATGGGACACTTCCTATTAGGATTTGTGCTTGCATGTCAAACAAGGCTGGAAAGAGTGCAGAGAAGATTTACGAGGATCTTGCCAGGACTCAAGGGCTTGATCTATAGGGAGAGGTTGAGCAGGCTGGGGCTCTATTCCTTGGAGCGCAGGAGGATGAGACGTGATCTAAGAGAAATGTACAAAATTGTGAGAGGAATTGATTGGGTAAATGCAAGGTCTCTAACCCAGAGTAGGAGGATCGAAAACCAGAGGACATAGGTTTAAGGTGAGGGGGAAAGATTTAGTAGGAATCCGAGGGATAACTTTTTTTTACACAGAGGCTGGTGGGTGTATGGAACGAGGTGCCAGAGGAGTTGAGGCAGGTACCATCGCAGGTACTTTCTAAGAAACATTTAGACAGGTACATGGACAGGATAGGTTTCGAGGGATATGGTCCAAACACAGGCAGGTGGGACTCGCGGGGATGGGACATGTTAGTCAGTGTGGGCAAGTTAGACAAAGGGCCTGTTTCAACGCTGCATAACTCCGTGACTTTAACTACCGAGCAACACCACCCTTGAAGCATGATGGAGAAAATGAGTTGACGTTAGCTCTGGAGTGACCGTCGATTGGTACTCCTGGACCATCAGGATCTCCACGGTGCAATGCTGGACTGTGATCCAACGCAGTCACGTCAAACACTTATCTTTCATTCTTTGGGATTCCAATCCTCGCCAAATGCACCCCTAAACCTTCTTCCACCAACAGTTCCACTTCCCGACCCTCCAATCCACCCATCTCAGCAATCGTCTGATCAGCTCAACACCACTGGTCATCCCATCCACCCAGATCTCCCAGTGTCTCATTTAATCTCGATGAGGTTCCAATTAAGAGCCATGTAGTCGGACAGCATGGAAACAGACCAAGTCACCCAGGCTAACCAAAACGCTCCATTTAAGCTTGTCCCATTTTCCTGCATCTCCCTCTAATTCTTTCCCATCCATGTACCTGTCCAAATGTCTTTCCCCTGTGGAACAAGGTCCTGAAGAGGGCCGAACAAGTAGAGGGACCGAATCGCAAGACGACAGGAATGGAGGCGACGGCAGCAAGAGGCCATTGTGGCCAGGTCCAGCTGGGACTGTAAAATGGCACCTCTTGCATGTGGACTCATGTGGGCTGTTCTGTACGTTCTGTACTGTTTGGGGCGATTGTGTTTATTGTACAGGGTTAATCTTGCTGGCTTTTGCAACATGCAAATTTAGAATATTGTGTTCAGTTCTGGGCACCATGTTATAAGAAAGATATTGTCAAGCTTAAAAGGGTTCAGAAAAGATTAACGAGGATGCCGCCAGGACTAAAGGGTGTGAGCTTTAGGGAGAGGTTGAGTGGGCTGGGTCTCTATTCCATGGAGCGCAGGAGGATAGGGGGTGATCTTGCAGAGGTGTGTAGGATCATGAGAGGAAAAGATCGTAGATGCACAGTCTTTTGGCCAGAGTAGAGGAATCGAGGACCAGGGGACATTGGTTCAAGGTGAAGGGGAAAAGATTTAATAGGAATCCGAGGGGTAACTTTTTCACACAGAGGGTGGTGGGTGTATGGAACAAGCTGCCAAAGGAGGTAGTTGAGGCTGGGACTATCCCATCGTTTAAGAAACAGTTAGACGGGTACATGAATAGGATAGGTTTGGAGAGATATGGACCAAGCGCAGGCAAGTAGGACTAGTGTAGCTGGAACATTGTTGGCCAGGGTGGGCGAGTTGGGCCGAAGGGTCTGTTTCCAAGCTGTATCACTCTACGACCATGATAGCGGAGTGAGGGGGTATGGGGAGAAGGCAGGAACGGGGTACTAATTGAGAGTGATCAGCCATGATCGCATTGAATGGTGGTGCTGGCTCGAAGGGCTGAATGGCACCTATTGTCTATTGTCTATTGTCTATGCAAAAAAAATGTATTTTACTGTGAATATAGACACAAAAAGCTGGAGTAACTTAGCAGGAGAGGCAGCATCTCTGGAGAGAAGGAATGGGTGACATTTCAGATCGAGACCCTTCTTCAGACTGGTTAGGGATAAGGGAAACGAGAGAGATAGACGGTGATGTGGAGAGATAAAGGACAATGAATGAAAGATATGCAAAAAAGTAACGATGATAAAGGAAACAGGCCATTGCTCGCTGTTTGTAGGGTGAAAACGAAAAGCTAGTGCGAGTTGGGGATTCTACTGTACCTGGTACATGTGGTAATCAAGAAATAAAATTATATGGTCATAATTGATAGGGGTAGAATTAGGCCATTCGGCCCATCAAGTCAACTGCCATTCAATCATGGCTGATCTATCTCTCCCTCCTAACCCCATTCTCCTGCCTTCCCCCCATAACCTATGACACCTCTACTAATCAAGAATCAATCTATCTCTGCCTTAAAAATATCCACTGACTATGCCTCCACAGCCACATATAAATATCCACAGTCAAATAGAAACATAGAAACATAGAAAATAGGTGCAGGAGTAGGCCATTCGGTCCTTCGAGCCTGCACCGCCATTCAATATGATCATGGCTGATCATTCAGCTCAGTAGCCTGTACCTGCCTTCTCTCCATACCCCCTGATCCCTTTAGCAAAAAGGGCCACATCTAACTCCCTCTTAAATATAGCCAATGAACTGGCCTCAACTACCTTCTGTGGCAGAGAATTCCACAGACTCACCACTCTCTGTGTGAAGAAATGTTTTCTCATCTCGGTCCTAAAAGACTTCCCCCTTATCCTTAAGCTGTGACCCCTGGTTCTGGACTTCCCCAACATCGGGAACAATCTTCCCGCATCTAGCCTCTCCAACTCCTTAAGAATTTTATATGTTTCTATAAGATCCCCCCTCAGTCTTCTAAATTCCAGCGAGTACAAGCCCAGTCTATCTAGTCTTTCCTCATATGTAAGTCCCACCATCCCAGGGATCAATCTGGTGAACCTTCTCTGTACTCCCTCTAAGGCAAGAACGTCTTTCCTCAGGTTAGGAGACCAAACTGCACACAGTACTCCAGGTGCGGTCTCACCAAGGCCCTGTACAACTGCAGCAGAACCTCCCTGCTCCTAAACTCAAATCCTCTTGCTATGAATGCCAACATACCATTCGCTTTCTTCACTGCCTGCTGCACCTGCATGCTTGCTTTCAATGACTGGTGCACCATGACACCCAGGTCACGTTGCATCTCCCCTTCTCCCAATCGGTCACCATTCAGGTAATACTCTGCTTTCCTGTTCTTGCCGCCAAAGTGGATAACCTCACATTTATCCACATTATATTGCATCTGCCATGCATTTGCCCACTCGCCTAATCTATCCAAGTCACTCTGCAGCCTCCTAGCATCCTCCTCGCAGCTAACACTGCCACCCAGCTTCGTGTCATCCGCAAACTTAGAGATGTTGCATTCAATTCCCTCGTCCAAAACATTATTATACACTGTAAATAACTGGGGTCCCAGCACTGAGCCTTGCGGTACCCCACTAGTCACTGCCTGCCATTCCGAAAAGGACCCGTTTATTCCTACTCTTTGCTTCCTGTCCGCCAACCAATTTTCTATCCACCTCAACACTGAGCCCTCAATACCGTGTGCTTTAAGTTTGTACACCAATCTCCTATGTGGGACCTTGTCGAAGGCCTTCATGGTCAAATCATTGACCATTGACCATAAAATGCTGTTTATAATATCTGGCTCATCTAGCAGCTCATTCCATGTACCAACCACCCTCTGAGTGAAAAAGTTGCCCCTCAGGTTCCTATTAAATCTTGCCCCTCTCACCTTAAATCTATGTTCTCTGTTTCTTGATTCCCCTGCCCTGGATAAATCTAGACTTTAGAGATACAGTGCGGACCAGGCTCTTTGGCCCACATGTCCGTACCGACCAGCGATCACCCATAAACTAGCATTACCCTACAGACTAGGGAGAACTTACAATTTTCAGAAACCAATTGACCTATAAACCTGTACGTCTTTGGAGTGTGGAAAGAAACCGGAGCACCTGAAGAAAACCCACACAGTCACAGAGAGAACGTACAAACTCCGCACAGCCAACACCCGTAGTCAGGATCGAACCCAGATCGCTGGCGCTGTGAGGCTGCAACTCTACCGCTGCGCCAGTGTGTCCCCGCTAAAAAGGTTCAAATGTTCATTCAGCCAGCTCTCATATGCCAAGATATTTTATCACTGTGAAAAATATTTAAATCGCTATTTCAAACAGAGTAAGCTGCTCAATGATGGATCAATCCAAGTTTATCACTCATGAGGAAGGAACGTTTAATATGTGGAGAATAACAAAATATTCTATCAGCTTCTCAGCTTTCAAAGTGGAGGCTAATTTATGTTGTAATATCATTTAACACCAACTTACTTAGCCAAACCATCAATGAAAGAGGCAATTAGAAATGAAGTTGGATGGACTTTTATTTTAATCCTCTAAATGGTAATTACAATATTCATTGGCACTGATGTGATGGCTCTTTGCAAATCTGGATCGTGAGCAGTGCAAAGACAATGAAACACCAGAGAAATCTTAACGCACTGACAATCTAGCACACTTAGAAAAGTAATTCCACTTTAGGCAGCTTTATTGATCACATTTCTTGATAAAATTTTACATCAAACTAGTATCAGAGTAGTTAATAGGAAGTTGCATTAGCTCACATTCAGGCAGGGGCAGAGAAACAAATCAGTTTATCGGTAGACATAAAGAGATAGACTATCACAAGCTCTACACTGTCTTTTGTTCAGGATCCCAAGGTCACTGACTGGGGAGGAAAGAAATGCAATAAACTCTGTCTGCAAAGCTCTCTTCCGGGAACCAAACAAATGTTCCTTATGGTTAAAAAAGGAACCTTGGAGAAATGTGACGTGTATTTTCCACTAACGAGTGAGATACAAATGATGTGCGTTGCATCAAGAGTTATGGGCAACGCTTTACAGAGAACTGTATGAGCTCAGTGCAGAATTTATGTAATCAGGTCCTGACCACACAATATGACACAGAGGAGGGACCAAGCTTATAAATGAATACAATGGGGCAGCAGATGTTCAGCCTTTATGCAGCAAGCTGCCCTGTTGCAGGTTTTGATCTGTTTACGGGCAATAATTCATTATAGGCCACATCGGTTGCAAGATAAAGGCTTTCTTTTTCCTCGGTACTTTAGCATACTTTGATACCAGAACTCCGATGCATACATGATCAAAAAGCAGACGTGATATTTTGGCGGAGCTCGTTCGGTTAGATTGACCGTAAGTTCTTAATTGCTACTCTTGAAGGAAGAGTGAAGAAGGTAAAATGGACACCAAGTCAACGATGCATTAAAATGAAAATATGAAACCATTCATCATTTGTTTTATACCAGCTTAAACACTGGTCATGAACATGACACTCAACTCAATTAACACCCTGCACTGACTCACTGTATTATACATAATGTAGTCGCTGGCACTCTCTCAACTTTGGTAAGTAACAGTGGCAATAAAATTAGTAATTTCCTCATGCCTATAAAAACGTGGTGCAATCTGTCAAGGGGCAATTCATTTTAATCTTTTAATATTTTACAGAGACAAGGGAGGCATCGGAAACACCAAGGTCAAGATGCATTAAAAATCTAACTGTTTATATCATGGGCTTCAAAAATTTACTTTTACCACCTCTTTTCCTAAAACGTGTAAGGGATGCTTAGAGTTTGAAGAAAATTGCAGCAATTATGCTAATTCAAGATTCAAGATTCAAGATTCAAGATTCAAGATATCTTTATTTGTCATCCAAAAAACAAGTTTTTTGGACGAAATTTCGTCACCCACAGTCCAACAATAAGAGCAATAAAATAAGCAAATTACACAACCCCAACCAACACAAAACCCCCCAAAAAGAAACATCCATCACAGTGAGTCTCCTCCAGTCCCCTCCTCACTGTGATGGAAGGCCAGAATGTCTTTTCTCTTCCCCTGCCGTCTTCTCCTGCGGTCAGGCTGTTGTCGTTGCCATGTTCCAGGCTGCGCCGGACGGTGAAATGTCCGCAACGGGCCGACCCAAGCCCCGCTAAACGTGCTGTGAAGGTTGATAACAAATAAGCAAATTTATAAATCCTGTGAAATTATAATTCATTTTAAAATAGTCTAAATTTTTAAAACTATTCCTGCCCTGTTTACATTTCAACAATATAAAACTTCAGAGGAAGCTTACCAAATTGTTGATAAAGAAAGAAAATGGATGCCCCTACTTTGCCATTTGATATTATTTTCTTCATATCAATACCCATCTAAAATATATCAAATGTCTTATTCAGTGGGTTTTATTTACTTTGTTCCGCTTCCATACAATAGACAATAGACAATAGACAATAGGTGCAGGAGTAGGCCATTCAGCCCTTCGAGCCAGCACCGCCATTCAATGCGATCATGGCTGATCACTCTCAATCAGTACCCCGTTCCTGCCTTCTCCCCATACCCCCTCACTCCGCTATCCTTAAGAGCTCTATCCAGCTCTCTCTTGAAAGCATCCAACGAACTGGCCTCCACTGCCTTCTGAGGCAGAGAATTCCACACCTTCACGGCCATCAATACTACGTGACCTCTACACACGAAGGCAATGGATAGTTACTGTCAAACTAAAAGGTGGTCATATACGCTGCAGCGCCATCTGCCTGAGACCTACTCAAACTTGACCCCCCCCCTCTAAACCTCCTGACCACCATCCGGGTTCCACCTCATCATACCTCAGTCACCAGCCTCAAAGTAATCATTGTGCCATCATAAAACGACATCCCAAAATCACAAAACTAAAGCCAGCTATCCACCTTTTCAATCATTCTGTCACCACTGCTTAGAAGGCTGAGGCAGTTCAGCACGTCCCCAACAACTCTCACCAGCTTCCGCAGAAAGTATTTCATCGGGATGCCTCACAGCATGGTGTGGGAACAGCTGCATCCAAGACCACAAGAAATTGCAGAGAATGGTAGACGCAGCCTAGCCCATCACACAAACCAACCTCCCTTCCATTGACTCCATTTGTACCTCACGCTACCTCGGCGAGGCCAGCAGCGTAATCAAGGAGGAGTCGCACCCCGGACACTCCCTCTTCTCCCCTCTCCCATCGGGCAAAAGGCATAGAAGTGTGAAAAAGTACACCTCCGGATTCAGGGACAGTTCCTTTCCAGCTGTTATCAGGCAACTGAACCATCCTACTCACAACCAGAGAGCAGTGCTGAACTACTATCTACCTCATTGGAGACCCTCGTTCTATTTTTGATCAGACTTTACCTTTGCACTAAACGTTGTTCACATTATTCTCCTTATCATGTAGCTGTACACTGGACGTCTCGATCATAATCATGTCTCTCCGCTGACTGGTTAGCACGCAACAAAAGCTTTTCACTGTACCTTGGTGCACGTGACAATAAACTAAACTAAACTAAACTAGTTGATCTGACTAGCTTCTTCCAATACCAGCATTGTGGGACTACTCTTGCTGGGTCTCACTCATATTCATGCAGCGACTCCACAAAAGAACATTTTAAAAGAAAGTGTGTATAGATTTTTCGGTTCTTGAAAGGTCAGAGATGTAAAAACATCTGTTAATACGTTTTTGTAAATCTTCAGTCATGAAATGAACAGCCTAGTAGAGAATCACTTAAAGGCAGATGATAGCACAGCAAACACAGGAGGTGGCTGGAATACCCCATGTCCTCATTTAGAGTCATGGAGTCATACAGCATGGAAACAGGCTATTCAGCCCAACGTGTCCATCCCAACCAAGATATCCCATCCATGCTGGGCTCACCTGCCCACATGTGGTCCACGTCCCTCTAAACCCTGCCCATCCATGTACCTTTAGTTTAGTTAGGTTCAGAGTACAGCATAAAAACAGGCCATTCCGCCCACTGTTGCCCACCCGTTCACACTAGTTCTATGTTATCCCACTTTCGCATCCACTCCCTACACACTAGGGGGCAATTTGCAGCGGTCCATTAACCTGCAAACCCGCACGTCGTTGGGACGTGGGAGGAAACCGGAGCACCCGGAGGAAACCCACGCGGTCGTAGGGAGAACGTGCAAACTCTGCCCAGACGGAAGCCGAGGTCAGGATTAAACCCGAATCTCTGGTGCTGTGAGGCAGCATCTCAACCAGCTGCTCCACTGTGCCGCCATGTTTGATTTAGATTTAGATTTTTTTTTTTTTTAGATTTAGAGATACAGCGCGGAAACAGGCCCTTCGGCCCACCAAGTCCGCGCCGCCCAGCGATTCCCGCACATTAACACTATCCTACACACACTAGGGACAATTTTTACATTTACCCAGTCAATTAACCTACATACCTGTACGTCTTTGGAGTGTGGGAAGAAACCGAAGATCTCGGAGAAAACCCACGCAGGTCACGGGGAGAACGTACAAACGCCTTACAGACGGCGCCCGTAGTCAGGATCGAACCTGAGTCTCCGGCGCTGCATTCGCTGTAAGGCAGCAACTCTACCGCTGCGCCACCGTGCCGCCCTAAACCTGTCCAAATGTCTTTTAAATGGTTTTAGAGTACCATTTCATTTGGGCATGGCCCAATTCTACCTCTGTAACCAGAGTTGACAGAAATTGATCTCATAGACCAACGCCCAACAAATCCACTCAGGACATTCTGCTAAGCGTCAGTGCAATTGGACTCAGTGAGCCTGTCATAGAGTCATACAGCACGGAAACAGGCCCTTCGGCCCACCCTTCCCACACCGACCAACATGCCCCCATCTACATGTCCCACCTGCCTGCAATTATCCCTGTAAACCTTTCCTATCCATGTACCTTGTCTAAATGTTTCTTAAACATTGCAATAGTACCTGCCTCAACTACTAACTGCAACATGAGCCAGGCAGAAAGCCAGGATTTCAATGCTTGTATTCCAGACAGTGTACTTAGATGGTTGGAAGAATGTTCAGCATACGAATGGGTTAAATAAAATAACAGGACAATTTTTTTTTTAATGCTTCTGACGCAAACATTCCAGTTTCTGGACATCACTGTTCTATTAAGGGAAATATTCGACACTGCAGGCAATATACACTGGTACATAATCAATCATTAGATCAAAAACGCAATAACTAAATATCAAAGAGTCAGAAATTCCATTAACAAGATGAATTCATCCATTTCTTTCTATCTATTTACAAACCAGACATGGTAGTTGCCAAGCTTTTCAGAGAACTTAAATTGTTTTCTTAGTCTAATTTGTGTCCAAATTAAAAATGACATTGTTTAATAAATGATAATAAAATAATCCTCACTCAGGATTACCTTTGTTGAGAATTATCGTGAAACCACATGCACTTCAATTCTTCAATTCATTCTCCGTCTACACAAGGCCCCAATCACAACTGTCAGCCCAGTGGGATTTTTATTACAACATTTCAACAAATAATTTATACAGGCAATCAAGAATCAGTTCAACATCTTGGCCAATAGTCGTGAAATAATTCAAATATAAGATACATCAATTGAATGCAGCAAATGGAGCAAAGCTGAATAATTTTATTTTAAATTAAATGCGGTGGAGCGGTGGCACAGCTGGTAGAGCTGCTGCCTCACAGCGCCAGAGACCCAGGTTCGATCCTGGCCTCGGGTGCTGACTGTGTGGAGTTTGCATGTTCTCCCTGTGACTGCCTGTGTTTTCTCTGGGTGCTCCGGTTTTCTCTTGCACTCCAAAGACGTGCAGGTTTGTAGGTTAATTGGCTTCTGTAAAATTGCAAATCGTCCCTAGTTTGTAGGATGGCGCTAGCGTACGGGGTGATCGCTGGTCGGCACGGACTCTCCGGGCCGAAGGGCCTGTTTCCGCACTGCACCCCTAAAGTAACGTCTGAAGTAAAGGTACTATTCCTCCCAGCTTCTTCCATACATTAACTCACCATTGCAACACCACTGTGGCATTTGTTTATAATAGATGCTATTTAAGTTCCGTCTGCATTTTTAACATTTGCTCCAGCAAAGTACCAGTATAGAAAAACAGAATAATCTCATACAACTGAAACAAATATGTGTGTTATACAAGTACGAAGGTGTGTCATTCGGCTAACCATGTGTAGGAAGGAACTGCAGATGCTGATTTAAACTGAAGATGGACACAAAAAGCTGGAGTAACTCATCGGATCAGACAGAATCTCCGGTGACGTTTCGGGTAGAGGCTCTTCTTCAGATTGAGAGTCAGGGGAAAGGGAAATGAAAGGTATAGATGGTGATTTAGAGAGATATAGAACAAATGAATGAAAGATATGCAAAAAGTGACGATGATAAAGGGAACAGGCCATTGCTGCTCTGGCCGAGGTGAATATGAATTCCAGACAATGAGACTCAACATGACGACTTTGAAGTTAGTACAACAACTTGGGTGGGGGAGGGATGGAGAGAGAGGGGATGCAACTTGAAGTTAGAAAAATCAATATTCATACCATATTCAATATTCATTCAATAAGGCTAACCATTCTCCTTTAATACTGTACCAGCACATTACCTGATACACTCCAAAATGTTTCCCCAAAAAATTACAATAGACAATAGACAATAGACAATAGACAATAGGTGCAGGAGTAAGCCATTCGGCCCTACGAGCCAGCACCACCATTCAATGTGATCATGGCTGATCACCCAAAATCAGTACCCCGTTCCTGCCTTCTCCCCATACCCCCTGACTCCGCTATCCTTAACAGCTCTATCTAGCAGAGAATTGGCCTCCACTGCCTTCTGAGGCAGAGAATTCCACAGATTCACAACTCTCTGACTGAAAAAGTTTTTCTTCATCTCAGTTCTAAATGGCCTACCCCTTATTCTTAAACTGTGGCCCCTGGTTCTGGACTCCCCCAACATTGGGAACATGTTTCCTGCCTCTAACGTGTCCAACCCCTTAATGATCTTATATGTTTCGATAAATACCACTATCAGGCTAAATCCAGCCGCTAACTTTATTTTCAAGGAAGATAGTTACATAGTTCTAGGCGTAAGTTTGAAGTTACTGATATATAAATATTTAGGAAGTTCTAAATATTTATTCAGTGCACAAAAATGGTCAATAGCTTCAGTAAATGTGTAAGAAAACACATGCTTAGTTTCTACTGTAACTTAGTAATCTCTTGAAAAAATAATTCCTAGTTATCAAAATTATTGCTTGGCCACAATTCCCTTTCCATCAATATTTTAGTGACAAACCAGAAAACTGGAAATGTACAAATTTTCTGCCTTTCTATTTCAGTAGATGGACAATGTTCAATTGTTAGAGTAGGAGCCATTTGGCGTTTATTAGTTATTTTTGCACATTATTATATTACTTTGTATCCTGCTGTATTATTTTTGGACACCAAGAGGTTAATACTATGCTTACGGATGTGGACTGCGAGGAGCCATGGGCGGGGCCAGACCATTAGGTATAACTTGCCCAGCACTGACGTAAATGCTTCAGTGTGTGACAAATCAGGAGCTGCTAACATAATAAGGTCTGAGTAGCCATACAAGTCAAGTCAATAGACAATAGGTGCAGGAGGAGGCCATTCGGCCCTTCGAGCCAGCACCGCCATTCAATGTGATCATGGCTGATCATTCTCAATCAGTACCCCGTTCCTGCCTTCTCCCCATATCCCCTGACTCCGCTATCTTTAAGAGCTCTATCCAGCTCTCTCTTGAATGCATTCAGAGAATTGGCCTCCACTGCCTTCTGAGGCAGAGAATTCCACAGATTCACAACTCTCTGACTGAAAAAGTTTTTCCTCATCTCAGTTCTAAATGGCCTACCCCTTATTCTTAAACTGTGGCCCCTTGTTCTGGATTCCCCCAACATTGGGAACATGTTTCCTGCCTCTAACGTGTCCAACCCCTTAATAATCTTATACGTTTCGAAAAGATCTTCTCTCATCCTTCTAAATTCCAGTGTATACAAGCCTAGTCGCTCCAGTCTTTCAACATATGAAAGTCCCGTCATTCCGGGAATTAACCTAGTAAACCTACGTTGCACGCCCTCAACAGCAAGAATATCCTTCCTCAAATTTGGAGACCAAAACTGCACAGTATTCCAGGTGCGGTCTCACTAGGGCCCTGTACAACTGCAGAATGACCTCTTTGCTCCTATACTCAACTCCTCTTGTTATGAAGGCCAACATTCCATTGGCTTTCTTCACTGCCTGCTGTACCTGCATGCTTCCTTTCAGTGACTGATGCACTAGGACACCCAGATCTCGTTGTACGTCCCCTGTTCCTAACTTGACACCATTCAGATAATACTGCTAAGTCTGCTAAGATAATAAGGTTTTAGCAAGTTACAGGATACGAAGGAGTGTCGGTGGGAAACTAAGTTCTTACGACATACGAACAAACAAGTTCATGACAAGAGATAAGCTGATATGTTTTAGTAACATTGCAACTTCAAATAAACGACTAACTAACTGCAACGTCGTGAAGATCTCTTTGTTGTTGGTATTTGAGTCAAGAACCGCCGCTCCCATTCCTTCGTCAAATGGTAAGCTTTAGGGCTTTATAAGGAAGCATAAAGCTGGCCGCTACAGTTAGAACACAAAGTGCTGGGAAACCGGAGCTCCTGGAGAAAATAGCACCCATAGTCAGGATTTTCGTGTTCTTGTTCTTTGCCTGTATGAAACTTTGCGAGTCTTCAAGGTACAACAGAAGTCTTTATTACAGTAACTCAATGCTGGCAGCAAGACAACTCAAATGGCTGCCACCCCACAATCTCCACACTGTGTACAGACAAGATAACTATGTACAAAACATCTCCCTTGGTCCTGTGCAGCGCCACCTGCTGCACGGGAGGAGAAATGGGTCCTCCAACCCCACACAGTCCATCATACATCACAAGGATCGAACCTGGGTCTCTGGCACTGTATGGCAGGAACTCTACTGCAGCACCATCGTGCCTCCCTTGAAAGAAGTAGGAAGCCAGCCTGCAACAGTGGAAATAGGGATTCTCATTGTTGTCTCAACTGCACAGATCACAATGATCCATCCCATAAGATTCAAAGGAGTATGAAGAATAATCTACCTAGACTTTCCTCCCCAAAGACATGGCTATGCAAGGAATGGAGAGATATGGATCACGTGCAGGCAGAGGAGATTAGTTTAACTTGACATCGTGCTCAGCACAGATGTTACGGGCCGAAGATCCTGTTCCTGTGGTGTACTTTTCTGTGGAAGATGGACACAAAATACTGGAGTAACTCAGCAGGTCAGGAAGCATCTCTGGAGAAATTGAGTAGGTGATGTTTCGTGTCAGAACCCTTCTTCAGACTGAAAGATAGAAGTGAGATGAGGGTGGAGGGGCAGAAAGGGGAACTGGAGGCAAGAAAATGCCACAACAAGTCAGGGCCGGCAACAGATGACCTCAGGAAGGGTAAAGTCCACAATGGCCCATTGTTGGCTCGGAAAAATGTGCTAACGAGATGAATACAATGATGCAAGCAGTGGAGTTGATAGGATGACTAGGGTTAGTGAGGGGTCAAGAAGGGTCTCAACCCGAAACGTCACCCATTCCTTTTCTCCAGAGATGCTGCCTGTCCCGCTGAGTTACTCAAGCATTTGGTGTCTATTTTCAATATAAACCTGCATCCGTAGTTCCTTCCTACACACCCTGTACTTTTAAAATGTTCTACATAACCAATAACTGTTAAAGATAATTCAGCTCAGCTCATTAAATGCAGTTTCTACTGCAGAAATCACAATGAAGAACGTTTAAGCCAAAATATTGTTGTCAGAATTATGGCACAATGCAGGCACAGTTACACTTCCTGACAAGCTCGAGAGATTAAAATCCATATTTAAAGTCACTTTCTATAAGCTATTTCTTTTCCCCCATTCTCCTCTCAAGTTAATGTAGAAGTACCATAATTCACAATTTCCAACACCTTGAGCACATGGAATTTGTTCATAATTTATGATTCCATTAATGCCAAAACCAAAGCAATTGTAAATTTAGTCTGCTCTTTTTATATTTTGCTTCATGGGAATTTTCACTCTTAAGTTATCCATGATTCTACAGCTGTAACACTGCGTAGAAATATTGACCCCCATTCTGCAGCTTGTGCAGTGATAAAATGTGCCATAAATAATTGCAGATGGAACTTCTAAAAATTAAAGATTTTGTAAGCTAAATTACACATGGTGAAAAAGTACTAGGTGTTATTGGAATAAGCTCACGAACGTGTGAACTAGGAGCATAAGTAGGTCTGAAGATGGGACTCAACCCAGACCGTCACCTGTCCATGTACTCCAGAGATGCTGCCTGACCCGCTGAGTTACTCCAGCACTTTATGTCCTTTTGTGTGTTAACCAGCATCTGCAGTTCTTTAATAGACACAAAAAGCTGGCGTAACTCAGCGGGACAGGCAGCATCTCTGGAGAGAAGGAAAGGGTGATGTTTCGGGTCGAGACCCTTCTTCAGACTGATGTCAGAGGAGGGGGCGGGACAAATATAGAATGTAGTCGGAGACAGTAAGGCTAGTGGGATAACTGGGAAGGGGGAGGGGATAGAGAGGGAAAGCAGGGGCTATCTGAGGTTAGAGAAGTCAGTGTTCATACCGCTGGGGTGTAAACTACCCAAGCGAAATATGAAGTGCTGTTCCTCCAATTTGCGCTGGGCCTCACTCTGACAATGGAGGAGGCCCAGGACAGAAAGGTCAGATTGGGAATGGGAGGGGGATTTGAAATGCTGAGCCACCGGGAGATCAAGTAGGTTAAGACGGACTGAGCGGAGATGTTGAGCGAAACGGTCACCGAGCCTGCGTTTGGTCTCGCCGATGTAGAGAAATTGACATCTGGAACAGCGGATACAATAGATGAGGTTGGAGGAGGTGCAGGTGAACCTCTGCCTCACCTGGAAAGACTGTTTGGGTCCTTGGATGGAGTCGAGGGGGGAGGTAAAGGGACATGTGTTGCATCTCCTGTGGTTGCAGGGGAAAGGGCCAGAAACAAAGTGTGGCAGATGATCGGTGAACACAGGTGAGGGGAGTTACTCCAGCATTTTGTGTGGCTTTTTTTGTAAAGCCAGCATCTGCAGTTCCTTATTTCTACAGAGCTCCATTCTCGATGTGAGAATTCTCTACTTGCCATTCTCTACTTGCCCTTGTACTGAAAAATGACTGACTGTCTCTCCACATCCAAATGGTTTGAGATAAATTCATACCCTTCAAATTATTGTTCTCTCAATAATCATTCTTCAGTTTTTTTATAAAACTGTGAGGAGCGAAGAAAACATTTGGAGCTGTGGACTATGCCGATAGTTAACTGTATAATAGCAACCTCAGCTGAAGGTGACTATTAATTGCACTTTAAATATAATAACTTTTCAATTTTGTACCAGTTGCTTGGAGGAAGAATCCAGTGATGGCAAACTAACAATTAAGTGATGTTTGCCTGAAGTCTATCAAGTTTGCTCAGGTCTGATTCACCCAGTAGCTGTTTATTGGAGCTATTCTCAAATTTCCTGGACTCATCTAACTGCAGCTAATTTATCTTTTTTGTCACACAACAAAATGTCATACCTTTAGGGTGTGTTCTGTGTATTACATTCATTGATTACTTCTGCAAACTTGCTTGCTAACATTGAAACTAATTTCTCACTCCAGACCATGCCGAAGGGGATTCTGCAACACAACACATTCGAAATTTCGAGACGTCAACAGGTCCATTTTGTACAAGGATTTTCAGATAGAAACATAGAAACATAGAAACATAGAAACATAGAAAATAGGTGCAGGAGTAAGCCATTCGGCCCTTCGAGCCTGCACCGCCATTCAATATGATCATGGCTGATCATCCACCTCAGTAACCTGTACCTGCCTTCTGTCCATACCCCCTGATCCCTTTAGCCACAAGGGCCACATCTAACTCCCTCTTAAATATAGCCAATGAACTGGCCTCAACTACCTTCTGTGGCAGAGAATTCCACAGACTCACCACTTTCTGTGTGAAGAAATGTTTTCTCATCTCGGTCCTAAAAGACTTCCCCCTTATCCTTAAGCTGTGACCCCTGGTTCTGGACTTCCCCAACATCGGGAACAATCATCCCGCATCTAGCCTCTCCAACCCCTTAAGAATTTTATATGTTTCAATAAGATCCCCCCTCAGTCTTCTAAATTCCAGCGAGTATAAGCCTAGTCTATCCAGTCTTTCTTCATATGAAAGTCCTGCCATCCCAGGGATCAATCTGGTGAACCTTCTCTGTACTCCCTCTAAGGCTAGAATGTCTTTCCTCAGATTAGGAGACCAAAACTGTACACAATACTCCAGGTGCGGCCTCACCAAGGCCCTGTACAACTGCAGCAGAACCTCCCTGCTCCTATACTCAAATCCTCTTGCTATGAATGCTAACATACCATTCGCTTTCTTCACTGCCTGCTGCACCTGCACGCTTGCTTTCAATGACTGGTGCACCATGACACCCAGGTCACGTTGCATCTCCCCTTTTCCTAATAGAACTAGGAGTGCAGGTGCATGATTTCCCCGAAAGTGGAAGCAGACACGAAATGCTGGAGTAGCTCAGGAGAAAAGGAGGAAGTGGTGACGTTTCGGGTCGAGACCCTACTTCACACTGAGAGTCAGGGGGGAGGGAAACTAGAGGTATGAAACGATACACAACAAATCAGAGCCAGCACCGATGGCCAAGGAGCCCACAATGGTCCATTGCTGGCCGTGGAAGAGGTGATAACGAAATAAAACAAAAACAGTGAAACTAGCAGAACGACAAGGGTGAAGGAGGGGGAGCCAGCATCTGCAATTCCTTCCTAGGCAAAGCCTCAGATGCTGCATCTCCTTTCCAACATCATCATGGCATTGATCACCATCACCATCACCATCACCAATGTCCGCCTTGCACGGTTCTCTTTTCCCTTCAATAGGGAAATACTGTGGCCTTGTTTACCAAAGTACAAAGAAGCCAATTTTTACTGGAATGCCTACAGTTCAAATTATTCCGTGACAGAGTTCCTCAAGCTAAATACATTATTCTCATTCCCCCATAAATCATTCTGGCAGCTTGAAATTACTTGCAAAAGAAGGCATTTAAATGTTTCAAATATATGTTCAGTGACCTACAATAACATTATTTTTTCACCCAGCCTTTGTATTTCATAGACTACTAAGATCGTGAGTTAACATTCGATGCATTTTTATTACTCTGGAGGGAAACGCCTACTCCTGGGAAAGCTGAAATTTGAAGGACCGGTAAATTACTAATTTACTGCTGGAAAGCAAAGCAGACTGGATTTTCTTCAGGAAACCCCCTGCCCAGATCTCGCATCCATATTCACCCCCCACCTCCCCCCCTCCCCCCCCTCCCCCCCTCCCCCTTCCCCCCCCCCCCCCCCAACTTTGCTGAGCCCAGTAAACGGATCTCAATGGCTCAGACCGACCCATGTCAAATAACAAGTCATTTTGGGTGGCACGGTGGTGCAGCGGTAGAGTTACTGCTTTACAGCGCCAAAGACCCAGGTTCCATCCTGACTATGGGTGCTGTCTGTATGGAGTTCGTACGTTCTCACTGCGACCGCGTGGGTTTTCGCCAGGTGCTCCGGTTTCCTCCCACACTCCAAAGACGTACAGGTTTGTCGGTTAATTGGCTTGGTGTAGTTGTCCCTAGTGTGTGCAGGATAGTGTTAATGTGCGTGGATCGCTGGTTGGCGCCGATTCGGTGTGCTGAAGGGCCTGTTTCTGTGCTGTATCTCTAAAGTAAAGTATCTAATAGAAAACTCTAGAAACCATGGATGACATGCCACGGTCAATTAGAAATATAGAAACATTTAAAAATAGGTGCAGGAGTAGGCCATTCAGCTCTTTGAGCCAGCACCGCCATTCAATAGGATCATGGCTGATCATCGGTACACCGTTCCTGCCTTTTCCCCATATCCCTTGATTCAGTTAGCCCTAAGAGCTAAATCTAACTCTCTCTTGAAAACATCCAGTGAATTGGCGTCCACTTTGCCTTCTATGGCAGAGAATTCCACAGAATCACAACTCTCTGGGTGAAAAAGTTTTTCCTCATCTCAGTCCTAAATGGCCTACCCCTTATTCTTAAACTGTGACCCCTGGTTCTGGACTCCGCCAAAATTGGGAACATTTTTCCTGCATCTAGCCTGTCCAATCCCTTTCACGTGGTTTCTGAACCGAGTAAAAAACACTGCCCAGGGCACCGACTCATGGAATATTAACTTTAGAAACCTTCTCTTCCCTCACATTTTTCTATCCATTAAAACCTAGCAAGCTGTACAAAGTTTCCCCTCATAAAATATATACATTAAATCTGTGGTTTGTAATTGAACCCGATGGACAATGGTGAATGTGTGGAATTCATTGCCACAGCCGGCTGCAAAGGCCAAGTCAATGGATATATTTAAGGTTGTGATTCATAGTTTCTTGATCAGTACGGGTGTCAGGGGTTATGGAGAGAAGGCAGGAGAATGCGGTTGAGAGAGAAAGATCAGCCATGATTGAATGGTGGAGTAGACTTGATGGGCCAAATGGCCCAATTCTGCACCTAGAGTTGATGAACCCTAGCAAGCTGTACAGATTTTCCCCTTATATGCCCAACGGGTCCACTCGTATATTACTAAAACTCTCATCTTGTATGTTTGTCACTTTGTTTATACCCGAAATACAGCCAAAACGGTACACGATAGCGCAACAATTTTAGGCCCACCTTACTCACCACCATTGGCCTGCGGTTCAAATGGTTGGTATATTGTAAAAGTTATTCACTTTTTAAACTTTGATAAATCCCTTTTCCACTTACCCTGCCCGTCAGCCGCGCCTGTGCAGTAATGCCTCTGTGTTCGACGTCACAATGGGAACCCAACAGCCACCCAAGGGGGGTGAGAGGGTGAGTGGGGGGGGGGGCAGGGGGTGGAAGGAGGTGGGGAGTGGGGGAGGGCAAGGTGCTACACCAATGCAGGAGAGGTTTAGACTCAACGGGTCCACAGCAGCTAGTACTTATTAAATCTGTAGTTTGTAATTGAACACAATAGCCAACACTTGTTATATAAAATTGTTTTATACCAATGAAATAGTACCAATGTAATGTTTTATGCCAATGTAATGATTTTGAAAAATGGGCCGTATCATATTTCTTATTAACCATGATAAAATTCAGTCTGCGTTCCTTGTTTATTGTAGGGGTCATGCACTTCTTTCATTTGCAGGTTAATTCAGTTTGAATTAGCCTAATCTGCTTTATTAAGCGATTTGTTATTTTTGTTGGGGCATCGAGACAGCTCTTACAATCAGACTGAGGGAGGGCATAGCCCAGCT
Source organism: Rhinoraja longicauda (assembly GCF_053455715.1). NCBI lineage: Eukaryota > Metazoa > Chordata > Chondrichthyes > Rajiformes > Arhynchobatidae > Rhinoraja > Rhinoraja longicauda. The sequence goes on along the minus strand of NC_135958.1, from coordinate 6,444,543 downwards.
GTAATCTTTAAACAAGGTTGGAGAGAGCCAGACCGGCCTTCCATTTCCCTCTGCACTCGAGCATTCATCTTTGAAATGAAGCCCAGCAGCTTGGAACGCGGATGACAACTGTAAACACATCCGTCGACCGAGAATGAACAGGTCTTTTTCTTTTCACCTGTCCTTTAACATTTAAAATGGTGTTTAACAATCTCGATTGATGGCCCGAGCCCTTCTCAATTTTAGTCTCAAGGTTCTGCCGCTAACGTGCATCGTCTTCGGCAAGTTGTGGCGTGTAATTTATGACATCAAATACAGCTTAATTTTAATTGCTTTTTATCCCCGACAGTTTTTCTCTTCCTCTGTCCCACAATGTAAGTGGACACCCAACTCCATGCCATGCATTCGACACTGTTAGCTGATAGGTACATCACATAGGGTGGCACAGCGGGTGGAGCTGCTGCCTCACAGCACCAGAGACCCGGGTGCGATCCCGACTACGGTTGCTGTCTGTACGTAGTTTCTACGTTCTCCCCGTAACCTGCGTGGGTTTTCTTCGAAATCTTCGCTTTTCTCCCACCCTCCAAAGACGTGCAGGTTTGTTTGGTTAATGGGCTTGGTATATTAAAAAAAATGTAAATTGTCCCTCGTGTGTTTAGGATAGTGTTAATATGTAGGGATCACTGGTCGGCGCAGACCCGATGGGCCGAAGGCCCTGTTTCCATGCTGCATCTCTAAACTAAACCAAAATGCGTAATTGGCTTCAGTAAAAATTGTAACTTGTTTGTGTGTAGGACAGTGCTCATGTACGGGGTGATCACCGGTTGTCGTAGACTCGGTGAGCCGAAGGGCCTGTTTCCTCACCGAATCTCTAAAGGCTTTGGGAATGAGTTCCAGAGCTTAGAAATAGAAACATGGAAAATAGGTGCAGGGATAGGCCATTTGGGCCTTCGAGCCAGCACCGCCATTCAATATGATTATGGCTGATCATCCAGAATCAGTATCCCATTCGGATTCGCGGCACGGTAGCGCAGCGGTAGAGTTGCTGCTTTACAGCGAATGCAGCGCTGGAGACTCAGGTTCGATCCTGACTACGGGTGCTGCACTGTAAGGAGTTTGTACGTTCTCCCCGTGGCCTGCGTGGGTTTTCTCCGAGATCTTCGGTTTCCTCCCACACTCCAAAGACGTACAGGTATGTAGGTTAATTGGCCGGGTAAATGTAAAAATTGTCCCTAGTGGGTGTAGGATAGTGTTAATGTACGGGGATCGCTGGGCGGCACGGACTTGGTGGGCCGAAAAGGCCTGTTTCCGGCTGTATATATATGATATGATATGATATGATATGATTCCTACTTTCTCCCCATATCCCTTGATTCAGTTAGCCCTAAATGTAACAGTATATCTAACTCTCTCTGGAAAACATCCAGTGAATTGGCCTCCACTGCCTTCTATGGCAGAGAATTCCACAGATTCACAACTCTCTGGATGAAAAGGTTTTTCCTCATCTCAGTCCTAAATAACCTAACCCTTATCCTTAAACTGTGACCCTTGGTTCTGGACTCCCACAACATCGGGGACATTTTTCCTGCATCTAGCCTGTCCAATCCTTTAATAATTTTATATGTTTCTATAAAATCCCCTCTCATCCTTCGAAATTCCAGTGAATGTACACTGATGAGCCAGAACATTATGTCATCATGGGCACTCTGAACGGTCTACACAGCCCCATACGCAGCAGGGTGCAATGCTCTGTGTATTGTGACACATTCCTCCCGTGACCACCATTAAAATTTACTGTGACTTGTACCACAGTAGACCTTCTGTCGGTTCGGACCAGACGGGATAGCCTTCGTTGCCCTCATGCATCGATGAGCCTTGGGCGCCCAACACCCTGTCTGTCGCCGGTTTGTGGTTTGTCCCTCCTCGGACCACTGTTGGTAGGTACTCACCACTGCTGACCAGGAGCACCCCTCAAGCCTTGCCGTTTCAGAGATGCTCTGACCCAGTCGTCTATGTTAGCCCACTTTCACATTCATTCCTTATGTACTGGGGGCAATTTTCAGATGCCATTAACTTACAAACAAACCCACATATGCTTGGGATGTGGGGGGAAACCGGAACACCCCGAGGAAATCTACGCTGTCACTGGAAGAACATGCACACTCCAAACAGACAGCATTGGAGGTCAGGATCAAACCCAGGACACCAAATATACCAGCTGCACACTTTGTAAACCCTGTGCCAATAGAGTATCATTCATTCATTCATTCATTCATTCATTCCACCTGGAGAGCAGATGAGAACAAGTCTGAAGAAGGTTTCCGTCCCAAAATGTCACCGATCCATACACTCCAGAGATTCCGCCTGACCCGCTGAGTTACTCCAGCATTTTGTGTACTTTTGTGTATTAATCAGCCTCTGCAGTTCTTTGTTACAACCTAATTCTTTATGTTTTCTTTATGGTGTCCCAATGCATTGCAGTTTATTGATGATTTTACAGTGTATGTTATTTTTCTGCATCACAATATAAGGAACGGGTGCTAAATTCCATGAAGGATTAAGGATCAAAAACAGTTTATGTTTATATTCGGGCGGCACGGTGGAGTTACTGCCTTACAGCACCAGAGACCTGGGTTCCATTCTAACTCCAGGTGCTGTCTGAACGGAGTCTGTATGTCTCCCTGTGACCATGTGGGTTTTCTCCGGGTGCTCCGGTTTCCTCCCACATTCCATAGACGTACAGGTTTGTAGGTTAATTGTCCCTCGTGCGTAGGATAGTGCTAGTGTACGGGGTGATTGCTGGTTAGCAGAGGGCAAATGGGCCTGTTTCTGTGCTGTATCTCTTTGTAGGTTAATTGGCTTTGGTAAAATTTGTAAATTGTCCCTCGTGCGTTGGATAGTGCTCGTGTACGGGGATCGCTGGTCGGCGCGGACTGGGCGTGTCGAAGGGCCTGATTCCGCGCTGCATCTCAAAACTCAACTAAAAATTTAGTTAAAAAATATTTAATTAAAAATTAAGATCAAATTATAATTCCAGACACAAAACCCTCGCACATATACGCCAGAGGGCAGATAAAAAATTAGATCAAGAATCAAACTTAATCCAGTTTGATTTGTTCAAATTCTAGTTAGTGAACCCTTTCCTTCATTTACTAATAAGTAAAGCAGTTACTGTGGTTTCTGCAATCAGCAGCTGGAAATGAAATATCACAAGTAATGCATGACATTTTTACTTCAAGATAAACTTAAACCAAGGCTACTATTAATTAATTTTTGTGGGATTTTTTTTTTCTTCCAACATCATGATTTATTGGATAACACTCCATGGTTTCTCCCCAAACCATTTTTTAAATATAGAAGCTATGCACTGATGATTATTCTCTGACACTGCAGTAATAGATTTTTCTCCATCTATTGCAACAAAATATATAGCCGCTGGCTGTAAATTCAATTTAAAAGAATCTTGAATAAGCATTAGTTGTAAAGTCTGAATTTACCAGAAGAATTGCACCATGAGTTTCTTCTGAATCCTAACCAATGATTCCCAGTGGATGAAGCAAACAATAGATTAATTATATATCGGCAGAAACTGCAGACGCCGGTTTATACCAAAGATAGACACTACGTACTGGAGTATCTAAGTGGGTCAGGCAACATCTCTGGAGAAAAAGCAAGGGATCCGACCCGAAACGTCACCGATCCTTTTTCTCCAGAGATGCTGCCTTACCTACTGAATTACTCCAGCAGTTTGTGTCTATGATAGATTATTTATGTTTAGCCGCAGCATATATCGTGACCATCTGACTATCAGATATCTTCTGACCCAAGTTAATTACCATCAAATTCTGTGGGTGCCACGGTGGTAGAGTTAGTGCCTCACAGCACCAAAGACCCGGGTTCCATCCTACCCTCGGGCACTGTCTGTGTGTGGAGTTTGCATGTTCCTCCTGTGACCACGTGGGTTTCTTCTGGCTTCTCCAGTTTCCTCCCAAAGACTTGTGGGTCTGTTGGTTAATTGACCTCCGTACATTGCACCCAATGTACAGGGAGTGAATGACGTAGTGGTGCTTAACAGATCATTAGTGAGAGGAGCAGAATTAGGCCATTCGGCCTATCACGTTTACTCTGCCATTTAACCACGGTTGATCTGTCTCTCCCTCCTAACCCCATTCTCCTGTCTTCTCCCCATAACCCTTGACACCCATACTTATAAATAATTTACCTATCTCTGCCTTAAAAATATCCATTGACTTGACCTCCACAGCCTTCTGTGGCAAAGAATTCCACTGATTCACCACCCTCTGACTAAAGAAATTCCTCCTCATCTTCCTAAAGGAAAGTCCTTGGAAGCCTCTCCACATCCACTCTATTCAAGCCTTTCACTATTCGGTAAGTTTAAATAAGGTCCCCCCTCATCCTTCCACACTCCAGCGAGTACAGGCCCAATGCTGTCAAACGCTCATCGTATGTTAACCCACTCATTCCTGGGATCATTCTTGTAAACCTCCTCTGGACCCTCTCTTGAACCCAACAGGTGAAAGCCCAAGGAGAGTACATTATTCTGCAGGAAATGGGTAGCAGGGATTAGCCAACATACAGTATTAGAGATTGCTGGATGCTCATGCTCCTGCAATTTCAGGCAAACCCAGGCTACATGACCATGAATTGAAAAAGCAAAAAAAAAATTGCAGGCATTGAATGTCGGAAATAAAACAGAAAAGGACAGGACTTAAAGGTCTGAGCTAGAGGGAGAGGTTGAGCAGTCTAAGACTCCATTCCTTGGAGCACACGAAGATATGAGGGGGTGATCTTATAAAGGTGTACAAAATCATGAGAGGAATAGATTGAGTAAACACACTGTCTGTTGCCCAGAGTAGGGGAACCGAGAACGAAAGGACGTAGGTTTAAGGTGAGGGGGGAAAATTTAATATGAAGTTGAGGGGTAACATTTTTTTTACACAAAGGATAGTGGGTGTATGGAACGAGCTGCTGGAGGAGGTAGTTGAGTCAGGAGGGTGGAGAAGCATTAGAGTTGCTGCCTTACAACGCTTGCAGCACCAGAGGCACACGTTCGATCCCGACTACGGGTGTTGTCTGTACGGAGTTTGTACGTTCTCCCTGTGACCGCATGGGTTTTCTCCGAGATCTTTGGCTTCCTCCCACACTCCAAAGACATGCAGGTTTGCAGGTTAATTGGCTTGGTATAAAAGTGTAAATCGTCCCTAGGGTGTCGGGTAATGTTAATGTGCGGGGAACGCTGGTTGGCGCGGACTTGGTGGGCCGAAGGGCCAGTTTCCTCACTGTATCTCTCAACCCAACTCAACTAAAAGGTACTTCGCAAAGTTTAAGAAACATTTAGCCAGGTAGGATAGGATAGGTTTAGAGGGATATGGGCCAAACACAGGCAGGTGGGACTATTGTAGATGGGACATGTTGCTAGTTGTGGGCAAGGTGGGCTGAAGGGGCCTTTTTCCATGCTGTATCAATCTATGACTCTAAAATGGTAGAAATACTCCTGTCAGGCGGTACCTGTGGAGAGACTGACAAATGAATATTTCAGGACAATGGTGCTACATATTAATTTACTAAATTAAACAAGTTTAGTTTATTGTCACGTGTTTCAAGTAACAGCGAAAAGCTTTCGTTGCGTGCTAACCAGTCAGCGGAAAGACAATACATGATTACAATTGAGCCATTCACACATAAGGGAATAACGGAATTATCCTGCTTGTTTAAGGACTGCACAAAGGCGCAGCAGTAGAGTTGCTACATTACAGATAAAGGGAATAAGGGTTGAGGCAGGTACAATAAAAATATTCAAAAGACAGCTGGACAGGTACATGGATAGGATAGGCTGAGGTGGCTATGGACCAAATGTGGCCAAATGAGAGTAGCTTAGATGGGGCATCTTGGTCGGCATAGATATGTTGGGCCAAAGGGCCTGATTCTGTGTTGGACGATGGTACGCCTATTTACACCTGAAGTAGCTTCCGTTACCAGCGCCACCATTGCCAGTGGATGTAGGTGAGGCAGGTACTATAAAAGCATTCAGCCGACAATTGGACATGTACATGGATAGGCAACGTTTAGAAGGAAAAATGTCTAAAATGAGACAGGTGCAAAGATTGACACAAATTGCTGGAGTAACTCAGATCTGGCAGCATCTCTGGAGAAAAAGAATAGGGAATGTTTCGTGTCGGGACCCTTCTTCAGATAGGGCGTCTTTATTCCAATATCTTGGTCAGTTTGGGGGAGTTGAGCAGAAGGCCCTGTTTCCATACTGTACAATTCTAAGTTAACAAAAAGTATTGAAACTGCAAAGAAATTTTGTATGTAAGTGGTAATGTATTATTAAGAACATTTTCACTTAACCGGTTTCTGTATCTCTTTCAACTTTGAAAGAAGATTATTGGGGAAAATACAATCTATGCAGCCAATCCTTTATTGGGTGAAGTTATCAATCATTCAGTTGAACAATAGTCTGTGTCTTTTTGATCAGTGGGCATCATCTTACTATTTTACCTCTGACACAGGGAAAATATTGTTTTCAGCAAGAAATCCTGGCATCCATCGAAATTCATTTGATCAAAAATTCACATTGAACCTTACACAAAAACTTGAAATGTTTAATAAAAACCGCAGTGCAGATTTCAGTTGACAATTCTTGAATGGCAATTCACAAATCCATAGACTTAAACATTAATAGGCCCGACATAGACTTGGGTTTCCACTTTCTCATTAGAGAGATATTAATTCATTTACAATATATCCCTGAACTCTCCCATAGATTTCATCATCTGCCTCATCATTTGTTCCCAGAAATTCTGAATGCAATATTCATGATGGAAATCTCTAATACCGACCTCTGCAAGAGCTTATACATTTATTTATGTTTACGAAGGTACAAAGCCATCAGCTGCAGCACCAAACATGCAAGGATAAATCTCCAATTCTTCACAAGCATTAAAACAAACCAATTTATTTTCCTGTGCTTCCATCAAACTTCAGGGTCTGATTTGAAATTAAAACTCTGGGTCCAATTAGCCCCTCTTATGTGTTACCTAATATATGGCAAAGCATCATTAGAGTTTCATTCAAGTGCTGTTCAAATTGTTCCTTTCCCTTACTAAATCTTAACAGCACATATCACAAAAACAGAGTACTATTCATTAGTGACAGGAGCAGAATTAGGCCATTCGGCCCATCAAGTCGACTCCACCATTCAATCGTGGCTGATCTATCTCTCCCTCCTAACCCCATTCTCCTGCCTTCTCCCCATAACCCCTGACACCCGCACTGATCAAATATTAGTGTAATATAAAGGGTATTTATATCTTTCCATATCTCTAGTTTCCCTCTCTCCTGACTCTTAGTCTGAGGAAGGGTCTCGACCCAAAACATCACCCACTACCTCCTCTCCAGAGATGCTGCCTGTCCCGCTGAGTTACTCCAGCACCTTGTGCCTATCTTCAATAATAGTAAATGTGACTTCCATCTGAGTTCTTTGTTTTCCTTGTTATCTCTTTTGGACCTTTGATGGTTTTTCAGTTAAATGTCTAAAGCAATATGGAGTAATTTAATTGCAAATCATTCATAAAATCTACTCCCAGGCTTTGTTTTAATGCCGTCCACAGAAAGTGAAGGTGGATCAAATGATTGTTTGATGCTGCTGTGATGTTAGCAAACCTTGACATTTACAGATTCATGCATTCATAATATTCATGAAAAATAACATATCTTCAATAGAAGTTTTCTGATTGCCCTTTAATGCTTCTCTCTGACTTTTACCTTTTCATTTATCACTACTGTGCAAAGCCTAGGACCAATTTGAATTTACAATTGGGAGCAAGAAAGTCTTCTCCGCATTATAAAATATAATTTCAGAATACAATGGATGTTGGAAATATACTCAGCAAGTGGCTCTTGCATTAAGGGTCTGGGAAAAGGAGGAAACTGAGGGCCACTGGGCTTTTATGATGGTGCATCTATTTACACATTTCCATCAGGGCCAGTCTAGGTTAGAGATACAGCACGGAAACAAACCCTTCGGCCCACTGAGTCCACACCGACCAGCAAACCCTGGATATTAACATTACCCTACACACACTAGGGACGAATAAAGTACTTATTATTATTATTATTATTATTATACTCCAAGCCAATTAACCTACAAACCTGTACATCTTTGAAGTGTGGAAGAAAAGCAAAGATCTCAGAGAAAACCCATGCAGGTCACTGGGAGAATGTACAAACTCCATACAGACAGCACCCGTAGTCGTGATCGAACCCGGGTCTCTGGCACTGCAAGCGCTGTAAGGCAGCAACTCTATTGCTGCACCACCGTGCAATCCTTAAACAAGCAGGATAATTCTGTTATTCCCTTTATCATCAACCTGTACACTGTAAATGGCTCAATTGTAACCATGTACAGGTGCTCCTCAATCACCAGGTGTGGAGACTCAGGAACAACTTCCTCCCCTCTGCTGTCACGTCTGACTGGTCCTTCCATAAGCTATGGTACAGTCCCGACTGTCCAATCTATCTTCATTGGAGTTTTTCCTCTGGAACTGTTACTCCACAGTGCAAAGAACTGTGAGAGAACAGAGATAGGGTAGGCAGAGAAGGCTGAATCTTTTACCCATGATGGAAAAATTAAACACTGGAGGGCATAGCTTTCAGGTGAGAGAGCCAAAGTTTAAAGGACATGTGTGGGGCAATTTTGTTTTTACACACGTAGGGTAGTGAGTGTGTGAAACGCACTGTAGGAGTGGTGGTTGAAGCCAATACAATAGTAGCATTTGGAAGGCATTTGGATAGGCATGTGGATATGGTAGGAATGGAGGGATACGAGTTATGTGCAGGTAAATAATCTGATCCGGGCATGACTTTGGTACAGATTTATATTGTCACCTGACAAGATTACACAGAACCTTGATTAACAGTAAAACTAGGTCTTGATTACAGAACGGAGATGAATCGAGACCCGAAACGTCACCCATTCCTTCTCTCCAGAGATGCTGCCTGGCCCACTGAGTTACTCCAGCATTTTGTGTCTACCTTCGATTCAAACCAGCATCTGCAGTTCTTTCCTGACAGTAAGACATAATTAGGTAACAAACTAGGACTTGAATGCAGAATAAAATAATCAACCGCAGGTCTAACTTAGTTGACAGTAGATCCAACTTTCTGTCATAAGGGTTGGGTGCACGCTATAACATCATCAATGAAGTTCCTGAAACTCGGGTGGTGTCACCTGCTGCATTCGAGGTCTCTACTTCTAGGCTTTGTCTGTGGTTCCCTGTCTCCACAATAGCACAATCCACAACCCTATTTACTAGTTATTTACCCTCACAATGCTGCTCCCCCCCCCTACCCCCCTACAACAGCTGAATAATGCTGGATCCAGCAAATTAATGGATCATTGCCTTCTTATAGTATTGAGTCAAACGTTTACTGCCACAGCAATGAAACTATGGGCCGTTATGGGATCCACCATTCCTTGGTCATCTAATGCCACCCCTAATTCCTCCGGGCCTTTCACACCTCCAGCTTTCCTGGCCTTTTCCTACCCCCACCTCCCCACATTTCAGTCTGAAAAAGAGTCCCAACACCAAAACGCCACCTGTTCCTATTCTCCTGAGATGCCGCCTGTCCCTCTGAGTTACTCCAGCACTTTGTGTCTATCTTCGGTATAAACCAGCATCTGCAGTTCCTTCCTAAACAATTCTGGGATTCAATCTCACATACACCCCTCCCAACACTGCCGTTCAGTATCCAAAGTAGATTTATCGGAATGATACGAGAATGAGGTAGTACCATAGGAGATTTGAAAACATACGCCAGCCCCCCCTTGGAGCATGGAGGGTTAACAGAGGTATTCAGAATTATCAGTGCATTTTTATGGAGCAATTAGAGAGAAACTGTTTCTGCAGAAAGGAGGTCAGGAACCAGAGGTCCTATCGTTAAAATAATTGACACTAAAACTGTAGAGGAAATTACAGGAGAGATCTTCACACACAAGGTAACTAATATATTGAACATACCGCAGGATGTTAGCGTAAAATTAGATTCTAAGGTAACTTTTAAAACACAATTTAATATGTATTTAAAGAGGCCAATTTTCTGGGTTGGAGGTAATAGGTTGTAGTGTGGGATTCAATTAGACAAAGCTATTCAGAGTGGCACGGTGGCACAGCAGTAGAGTTGTTGCCTTACAGCTCCAGAGACCTTGGTTCAATCATGACTACGGGTGCTGTCTGTACGGAGTTTGCACGTTCTCCCTGTGACCTGCGTGGGTTTTCTCCAGGAGCTCCGGTTTCCTCCCACACTCCAAAGACGTGCAGGTTTGTAGGTTAATTGGCTTTGGTAAAATTGTAAATACGGGATACTGATTTTGGATGATCAGCCATGATCATATTGAATGGCGGTGCTGGCTCAAAGGGCTGAATGGCCTACTCCTGCACGTATTTTCCATGTTTCTATGATCCCTGCTCTCTGGGACTGCAAGGCAGCAACTCTACCCCTGCGCCACCGTTCCGCCTTCAAAGTAGACTCTGTGGTCCAGAAATTCTATTGTGCGGAAATGTTTGCACATAAAACATGATTGAGTTGAACTGAAAACCCAATTGTTAGACTCCATCAGGTACATAGTTTGGCAGGAACACACTTCCTTAAATTCAATGCAAGTCCTCATTGGGTATTCGACTCAAACTGGAGCCAATTGCAACATTATTTTGCAATTTACTGCTATTTAATAGAGATCATGGACACTTTCTATTCGAGGGATACCAACTATGCCTCACTCTCTCAACAGGTTGATAATTAGGTCTGTTGAATGATTAAAAACAATAATTATAAGTTAATTGCAGTTTTTAATCACATTGTTAAACAATAATAGAATCGATGCAAGCTGATGTAATTTATATTTTTGGATTAATTGAGTTTTGCTAAATGTTTCTGATTGTTTTCATTTTTATATTTTGAATGGCATCGTTATTTTTTTAATATGCTGAATGTTTCTGAAAGCCTATGATGATCAGAAACACTCACCATCTTTTTAGCTGGATTAGCAGTCAGGAACATAGAGTTTTGTTAAGGTTTTGTCTTTGTCGCAATTTTGTGGACAGCGATTCCCCCCCCCCCCCCCCCCCCCCCATGAACCTTTTTCATAACGGAAAATATACACAAATTGTGGTAAAAGTCCTCATTCATTCTTAGTGTCCACACCTTCAATGGCGTCATAATCAGTAGTGTTCACACCCGTCTTTGGCAAAATATCCTTGGTATTCAATGGCTCCCTGCGGTGATATCCCATCCCTTTTTTGAGGGGTGTCACTACCAGACTCTGCCCCTCAATGTCCAGCAGAGGAAGCACCCTAGACTATAGTTCCCCTCCTTCCTCACCCCCTCACAGGGCCATGGTGCTGGGTGACAATAGACAATAGACAATAGGTGCGGGAGTAGGCCATTCGCCCCCTCAAGCCAGCACCACCATTCAATGTGATCATGGCTGATCATTCTCAATCAGTACCCCGTTCCTGCCTTCTCCCCATACCCCCTGACTCCGCTATCCTTAGGAGCTCTATTAAGCTCTCTCTTGAATGCATTCAGAGAATTGGCCTCCACTGCCTTCTGAGGCAGAGAATTCCACAGTTTCACAACTCCCTGACTGAAAAAGCTTTTCCTCATCTCTGTTCTAAATGGCCTACCCCTTATTCTTAAACTGTGGCCCCTGGTTCTGGACTCCCCCAACATTGAGAACATGTTTCCTGCCTCTAACGTGTCCAACCCTTAATAATCTTATATGTTTCGATAAGATTCCCTCTCATCCTTCTAAATTCCATTGTATACAAGCCTAGTCGCTCCAGTCTTTCAACATAGGACAGTTCCGCCAGTGCTCTGGTTTCCTCCCACATTCCAAAGGCGTGCACGTTTGTAGGTCAATTGACCTCTGTAAAACTGTCCCTAGTGGGTAGGGTGTGGATGTGAAAGTAGAATGACGTAGAACTTGTGTGAATGGGTGCTCGGTGATCGGCATGGATTCTATGGGCCGAAGGGCCTGTTTCCATGTTGTGTATCTAAACTAAACTAAAATTAAACAGCTATCACTCACCAGGCTTTGTCCTGCCCCTTCTCTCTTCCAGTTTTCTCCTCCCCCCCCCACCCCACCACAATCAAACGAATGGAGGATCCTGATCCAAATGGACACCTATCCATGCTCTCCACAAATGCTGCCTGACCTGCTTACTTACTTCAGCACTTGATGTCTTTGTTTGTTTTTAACCAAAAATAATTTATTCAATTCCTTACAATAATCTGCACAGTATGAAATAAATCAAAACAAAACCCACCACAACAATACAAAGTCAAACAAATATTCTTCAATACTAAATATACTATTGTGCAACAATATCGTCATCCTTATAAAGGATGCATCTCACCCCCCACGGGGCCCAGCGGTCCCGGAAATCCCCCGGGGTGCCCGTGGACAGCGCATCGTACCACCTGGGCGCAGACGTAACCTTGGAAAAGGGGCATTGATGTCAATGTTTGGTATTACTTTGTTATTCAAGGGTGGTCACGAGGCAGACCACATCCATTGACATTAGTGTATCCACCCCTTTGTTGCCCTTCCAACTCGATATATTAGATGCTGATCTTTGTCTTGTTACAATTTAGGTGCTGGCAGCTTTGTTTTACAAAGGGATTCAGTTCGAATGTTTCCAGCTTGAACACCAGTTACATTTAAGAAACATTTAGACAGGCACACAGATAGGACAGAAAATTATAAGATTATTAAGGGGTTGGACACGTTAGAGGCAGGAAACATGTTCCCAATGTTGGGGGAGTCCAGAACAAGGGGCCACACAGTTTAAGAATAAGGGGTAGGCCATTTAGAACTGAGATGAGGAAAAAAAAATTCAGTCAGAGAGTTGTGAATCTGTGGAATTCTCTGCCTCAGAAGGCAGTGGAGGCCAATTCTCTGAATGCATTCAAGAGAGAGCTGGATAGAGCTCTTAAGGATAGCGGAGTCAGGGGGTTTGGGGAGAAGGCAGGAACGGGGTACTGATTGAGAATGATCAGCCATGATCACATTGAATGGCGGTGCTGGCTCGAAGGGCTGAATGGCCTCCTCCTGCACCTATTGTCTATTGTCTATTGTCTATAAAACCCTTGCAGAGCACAGGGAGAAGGTACAAACTCCATATAGACAGCGCCCGTAGTCAGGATTTAACCCGGGTCTCTGGCGCCGTGAGGCAAGAAATCTACCGCTGTCCCATTTAACAATCGTTACAGAGACTTGCAGAACTTTTAGCCAAATTGGTCATAATGGATTGATACCTTGCCACTTCATAAATGTTTATTTTTATAAAGTGCAGTTTTATAAAGTTCTTAGACTGTGATTTCAGAATATGGTATGAAAAATCGAAACACCAAACGAAAAGCGATGTTAAAAAAAAAGTAAATGTAATATTTCCATTTGGGTCAGATTTATTGCAATACTGCTGACTGAATCACAATGAGTTTCTTTGTTCTTCAGAAACCAGATGTCTTCGTGCAGAAGAAAATAACAATTGGCATCCGACCAGCAATGCCAACATATTAGCACATTTTACCAAAGGTCACAACAATGAGGGCAGGTAATGTACAGGCACTATTCCAAGCTCTCCGCCCCAACTCTTATGAAGTAAATTCTGCAGACATAATTGAACTGCACAGTGGCGCAGCCGGAGAGTTGCTGCTGCACAGCTCCAGAGACCAGAGTTCAATCCTGACTACAGGTGCTGTCTGTACAGAATTCGTACATTCACCCTGCAACCATGTGGGTTTTCTCCGGGTGCTCCGGTTTCCTCCCACACTCCAAAGACGTGCAGGTTTTTAGGTTAATTGGCTTCCGTAAATTGCCTCCAATGTGTCGGGGTCGAGAGTAGGATAACATAGAACTAGTGTACATAGAAACATAGAAAATAGGTGCAGGAGTAGGCCATTCGGCCCTTCGAGCCTGCACCGCCATTCAATATGATCATGGCTGATCATATTAATGTGCATGTAGCAGAATCGTAGTTATTCAGCGCAAGTTTTGGAGTTGATGAAATGTGCGAGATTCACATGCGGCTGGTATTTCACACGTCCACAACTTATAGGGGTAGAATTAGGCCATTCGGCCCATCGAGTCTACTCCGCCATTCAACCATGGCTGATCTCTGCCTCCTCATTCCATTTTCCTGCCTTCTCCCCATAACTCTTGACACCTATTTTAATCAAAAATTTGTCTCGATCTCAGCCTTAAAAATATCCACTGACTTGGCCTCCACAGCCCTCTGTGGCAATGAATTCCACAGATTAACTACCGTCTGATTAAAGAAGTTCCTCCTCACCTCCTTTCTGAAAGACCAAAATATTTGTGAGACATTTTGGTGTGGGAGGCAGATGGAACAACATAGTTCCTCATTCAGCACTGTCTTGGATTGTTGCAGCTGAAACGACGGGCGGTCGATGGTCGGTGTGGACACATTGTATCTCGAAGCTAAACTACTAGGATTTCACAGTCTACCAATGAAAAAAATCGCTACTGTACAATTACATTTATTTTCTGAAAATTTGTTGCATAAGGTAAAAGACAAATTTAGTAAGCGCAACACATTGACAATAAAAACACTTATTCAGCTTTGCGATTAGGCAAATAACGTTGATATCCAAACTTCAAATCTAGAATTCTATACAAGCTGAAACATTGAAGTGCAGACATTTTTTCAAACAATGTCAATGATATGAAATATAAATTAAAGAAAACAATTTTTCTTATTTTGGTTTCGTCAACTTCATCAGGAGTTGTAAATTCTTCTGTGAACTACAAAAAAGAAATCAATTTAAATCATAAAACATAAATTGAGTTTTTTTGTGGATGAGTCATTCAGATTGAATTATTTGTTCGAGCGCAGAGCTGGACAAAGTCTACAGAGCAAGTGGGGTGTGTGCAAGGGGAGGTTGCTGCAAGTGCCTGTGGAGATGTGAAAATGAGCCTGAGAAATATCATCAGGAACAAGAGAAGTCCATCTCTACCCTCTCTGAAGAGAAGACAGATACAGTGTGGAAACAGGCCCACAGAGTCCATGCCATGCGGTAGTCACTCCCGTACACTAGCACTAATCTACACACTAGGGACAATTTACAATTTTGTTTTTACCGAACCAATTAACCTGCAAGTGTGCACATCTTTGGGATGTGGGAGGAGACTGACGCAGTTAGAAATGAATAGGAGACAAAAGGCTGTGAGATAAGGAGAAGAGATGTGAAATATAAAGACAGAGGAGAGGATTGTAGACCCTCGGCGATCGCTTCGCTCAACACCTGCGCCCGGTCCACGTTAACTAATCTGATCTCCCGGTGGCTGAGCACTTCAACTCCCCCTCCCACTCCCAGTCTGACCTTTCTGTCATGGGCCTCCTCCAGTGCCATAGTGAGGCCCACCGGAAAATGGAGGAACAGCACCTCATATTTCGCCTGAGCAGCTTGCAGCCCAGTGGTATGAACATTTTCTCCAACTTTAGATAGTTCCTCTGTCCCTCTCTTCCCCTCCCCCTTCCCAGATATCCCTCTATCTTCCCATCTCCACCTATATCCTTCCTTTGTCCCGCCCCCCTGACATCAGTCTGAAGAAGGGTCTCGACCCGAAACATCGCCCATTCCTTTTCTCCTGAGATGCTGCCTGACCTGCTGAGTTACTCCAGCATTTTGTGAATAAATACCTTCGATTTGTACCAGCATCTGCAGTTATTTTCTTATACTAGGGGATTGTAGATCTAATTTCAGCTGCAACAATCCGGGACAGTACTGAATGAGGAACTATGTTGTTCCATCTGCCTCCCACACCAAAATGTCTTACAAATATTTTGGTCTTTCAGAAAGGAGGTGAGGAGAAACTTCTGCAATCAGAGGGTAGTTAATCTGTGGAACTCATTGCCACAGAGGGCTGTGGAGGCCAAGTCAGTGGATATTTTTAAGGCTGAGATCGAGACAAATTAGAATAGGTGTCAAGAGTTATGGGGAGAAGGCAGGAAAAAGGAATGAGGAGGCAGAGATCAGCCATGGTTGAATGGCGGAGTAGATTTGATGGGCCGAATGGTCTAATTCTACCCCCATAAGTTGTGGACTTGTGAAATACCAGCCGCATGTGAATCTTGCACATTTCATCAACTCCAAAACTTGCGCTGAATAACCACGTTTCTGCTACATGCACATTAATGCATTGAAATGCAATTGCACAGTGCTCACGAAGCATAGTACTGCATGACCAAATTTCTCACCGATTCAGTATTCAAATGGGTTCATCTCTGCAGTTTCATTTCAGTGATGTGTCAGTGACAAAACATGTGACCTGGTTTTTTTCTCTATTGTCACGACTGATTTACTTTGAATGAGTGTTAGCCTAGATTAAAAATGATTTTCTTTTCGGATAAGTGAATCTGTAACCATTTCACTCAAAACATTTGCCGTTATATTTCAAGATATAATTAAGGACTTTGTTTAAAGCAGTACTTAAAAAAAAAAGCTTTCTTCAATGTTGCCAGATTATGCTGGTTCCGGTCAGAATTTTTAATTCAACGAGCAGATTCAAAAAATAATAGACAAAGATGGGTAGAGTTTGCAAAACAATATTGATTGCTTCAAAATTCAAAAATACTATTCTGTGGTTATGCGAAATGGTAAACGGGTTTTATACTGCTAAATGGAATTTCTGAGTGTCACTGATTCGAACACATGACCAGAATTTTGCAACATAATTTGCAAATTTGGCATAAGGATGTTAAATAAAATGTGCAAGGTGCATTAAGATCACACAATTAAAATGTGTGCTTCAATATAACACGTACTATTACATGAAGCTTCCTTCAGCTTTTATTTGTCACTCGATTTAAAAGATATATTGATTTATAAAGCCTGATCCCACACGTTTCAACCCAGCATTTAATGAATCAGCTATGATACAGACCTGATCCATCTTCTAAATCTAAACTCATTTTGTGCTGTAAATTAGCTCCTTCCCAGTGGTAATACGTTTCAATACAATGACAATCAAATACATCACAGCTTGATCAGATCTGGAATCTGGGGCAGAGGGTGATGGGTGCACTTGTACTCAGTGAGACAGCCGAGAATGTTTGCATGTTTTTGTCTGATTCTTCACAATAGTAAGACACCTCCCCCATGCTCCTTGGCTTTATCTACTCAACAACAGAGATTTATATTTTGCTTTAGTTCAGAGAGATCAAAGCAAAAGCTACAATTGTTATTTCCCCATATTCTACACCTATCCTACAAAACATAAATACAGTGCTTGGACACGTTAATTTAATGTAGCTATAAAAATATCGAGTTGCGTTAGGATTGAAAATGCAATAGAGCTATCCTGGCATCTTACTTTATTGGATGGTTATAAAACCAGGGTGAGAGAACTTGGATGGGTACAAAGTCCCATTTTGAATGGCAAACAAATAAAAAACAGATCAATCTGCTGAACCACGTGAAAACGCTTTTTGTTACAATAAACGCAGAGGAGAATCGAAAAGGGAAACAGATATTCAAGAAAGGATTTTTTTTTTTTTAATTACCAACAAAAGATTATATACCAGCTCTGAATCAAATTGGAAAAATAAATCTAGCTAAAAGAAAGAGTAAATAGTGCCACAGTAACAGAAATCGTAGCAATGTAAATCTTGCCATTGAAATTCACTATTCACTGCACGGTCCATCGCAGGTACTGACCGCCCCACCACTGACGGGAGACGTTGTCTCAAAAAGGTCGCCAGCATCTTCAAAGAGGCACACCACCCTGGCCATGCTCTCATTCCACTCTTAACCATCATGAAGGTGGTACAGGAGTTTGAAAACCATGACCACCAGGTTCAGGATTAGCTTCGTTTAGAGGTACAGCGTGGAAACAGGCCATTCGGCCCATGCCAACCAGTGATCACCCGTGCACTAGCTAGTATAAGAAAATAACTGCAGATGCTGGTACAAATCGAAGGTATTTATTCACAAAATGCTGGAGTAACTCAGCAGGTCAGGCAGCATCTCAGGAGAGAAGGAATGGGTGACGTTTCGGGTCGAGACCCTTCTTCAGACTGATGTCAGGGGGGCGGGACAAAGGAAGGATATAGGTGGAGACAGGAAGATAGAGGGAGATCTGGGAAGGAGGAGGGGAAGAGAGGGACAGAGGAACTATCTAAAGTTGGAGAAGTCGATGTTCACAAGATAGTTCCTCTGTCCCTCTCTATGGCTCGAAGGGCTGAATGGCCTCCTCTATTGTCTATTGTCTATTGTCTAGTGACAACATTCAGCAGCACATTTTCCAACCAAATTTAGTAAATGTGCAAAACATGGAATGTAATCCGCAAACTCATCCAGCTCTTTAATTCGTGCTTGTAAGCCACTATACTTGCCACGCATGTTGCTGGCATTGTCATAACGTTGACCATGGCAATCTTTTAGATCAATGTCATTTTCCTTTAAAAAGTCAAGTAAACTTTGAGCTAGCTGTTCAGCACTATGACCTTCCATATCCAAAAACTTCACAAATCTTTCAACTGGTCCAGACGGCAAAACATAGCGCACATCTGCCGTTCTTTTCTTTTACAAGGAGAACAAGATCTCTGTAACTGTAATACTATTACGCTGCCACGCTATCTTCTGCACTCTGGTGTTTTTTTTCTTCCACCACTTGATGTACTCAGTTTAGTTTAGTTTAGAGATACAGCGCGGAAACGGACATTTCAGCCCACCGAGTCCGCGCCGCCCAGCGATCCCCGCACTGTAACACTATCCTACACACTAGGGACAATTTGCAATGCTACCGAGCCAATTAACCCACAACCCTGCACATCTTTGGAGTGTGGGAAGAAACCGGAGATCCCAGAGCAAACCCACCTGGTCACAGAGAGAACGTACAAACTCTGTACAGATAGCACCCGAGGTCAGGATCTATCCCGGGCCTCTGGCGCTGCAAGGCAACTACTCTACCGTTGCGCCACCATGCTTGTGTATGGCTTGATTGTACTCATTTCGCATGATTTGACTGGGTCGCTTGCAAATAAATGTATTCCTTCCCCCCACCCACCCCACCCCACCCCACCCCTCTGTATCTTGGTACATGTGACAATAATAAAACAATGTCGATATCAGTCAAGGTAATGCTGGACATGTGGTGGTGATGGCTAATTTTGATTCAGGACCAAGGCAATGTTCAGGTTTGGCTGATCAGTGGCAAATAACACGAGTGCTAGACAACAACATGGGTGTCAGGGGTTCTGGGGAGAAGGCAGGAGAATGGGGTTGAGAGGGAGAGACAGATCAGCCATGATTGAATGGCGGAGTAGATTTGATCGGCCAAATTGCCTAATTTAGCTCCTGTAACTTATGAATATCTCCAGCAAGGCCAAATCTATAGACAATAGACAATAGGTGCAGGAGGAGGCCATTCGGCCCTTCGAGCCATCACAGCCATTCAAGGTGATCATGGCTGATCATTCTCAATCAGTATCCCGTTCCTGCCTTCTCCCCATACCCCCTGACTCCGCTATTCTTAAGAGCTCTATCTAGCTCTCTCTTGAATGCATTCAGAGAATTGGCCTCCACTGCCTTCTGAGGCAGAGAATTCCACAGATTTACAACTCTCTGACTGAAAAGGTTTTTCCTCATCTCAGTTCTAAATGGCCTACCCCTTATTCTTAAACTGTGGCCCCTTGTTCTGGACTCCCCCAACATTGGGAACACGTTTCCTGCCTCTAACGTGTCCAACCCCTTAATATTCTTATACGTTTCGATAAGATCCCCTCTCATCCTTCTAAATTCCAATGTATACAAGCCTAGTCGCTCCAGTATTTCAACATATGACAGTCCCGCCATTCCGGGAATTAACCTAATAAACCTACGCTGCACGCCCTCAATAGCAAGAACCATCTACCCATGGCATTCAACGACAGATGAAACATCCAAGAAGCGGGCGGCACGGTGGCGCAGTGGTAGAGTTGCTGCCTTACAGCGAATGCAGCGCCAGAGACCCAGGTTCGATCCTGACTACGGGTGCTGTCTGTACGGAGTTTGTACGTTCTCCCCGTGACCTGCGTGGGTTTTCTCCGAGATCTTCGGTTTCCTCCCACACTCCAAAGACGTGCAGGTATGTAGGTTAATTGACTTGGTAAATTTTTAAAAATTGTCCCTAGTGTTAATGTGCGGGGATCGCTGGGCGGCACGGACCCGGTGGGCCAAAAGGACCTGTATCTCTAAACTATATCGCTGTATCTCTAAACTAAAATGATGACCCGTGCCATTATTTTATAAATCACTATTTGAAATGTAATTGTCTTTCAGCCACAAATGTCTTACTCCAGCTGATTCAGAACGAGCAGCCTCAGAAAAAAAACACAACAGTCGTTAGTTTAAAGGTGAATTAGAACTGAACAAATAAAATATTGAACAATTGGAAGATTGGCGAATCTACTCAAAAAAATAATTGGACTGAGTTTCACGGAGACTTAGCTTTGGAGCCTAACCCTAAGAAATATTTTCATACGGGTAATTGTTTTCCAATAGAAAAATCACCATATTCATGAAAAAAGACTTTGCCTGCAATTCAAACCACAACCATACGATCAAAGAGTCATTTATCAGTTAAATATTACTTGCATTATTTATCAAGATAATATATAGCCAGTTTATCTTGCAAGAAATAGAATAAATAATGTTGAATTTAAATGCATATTCCAAGTCATGTACAATTTAATTTCTATTCTTGACATCAAGACAAACCTACACAATACCTTTTGTAATATTCACATAACTGTTACATTTGATACCACATTAAACAATATCCTAAGTGAACAGTGCTGTCTAGAAGACTGTGATTTATTATGAAGTGCAAAGTCTATACATCAGTGTGCTGTGCTCTGCAGTGTAAAAAACTCATCTATATTCTATATTGCCAGCCTTTCTCAGTTAATATTCCTGTCAGCGTTCTGTCTCTGTGTTGTGTTGAATTTACTGGCGCTGAAGCAATCATTTCTCAAAGATTGCACAAATAGTATCAAACAAATAGAGTTTCAGATTCGTGTGTTCCAAAAAAAAATCTATTCACTGTTTTCAAAGCTTCTTTTTATTTCTGCTTCAAAATATTTGAATATCATTTTTTTTTTAAAGAAAAACAAAAATCAGAACAATTATTTATTTTGCAACCACCAGTTATATTTGTACGGTAGAAACGAGGAACTGCAGGTGTAGGAAAAAAAACTGCAGATGCTGGTTAAAGTCGAAGGGTAGACACAAAATGCTGGAGTATCTCAGCAGGTCAGGCAGCATCTCGGGAGAGAAGGAATGGGTGACGTTTCGGGTCGAGACCCTTCTTCAGACTGTGTATGCCTTGCTTAGGGCCCGAAACCTCACCCATTCCTTCTCTCCCCAGGAACTGCAGGTGCCGGTTTACGGGGAAAAAGAGACAAAGTGCTGCAGTAACTCAGCGGGTCAGGCAGCATCCCTGGAGAACGTGGATAGGTGGCGTTTTTTTTGGTTGGGGCCTTTCTTCAGACTGATTGTGGGTGGGCTGGGGGGAGCAGGGGAGCTGGAAGAGAGGAGGGTGGCACAAAGCGTGGAAATAGGAGAACACAGGCACGATGGTTGGACAAATACTTGTGCGGTTCATTTAACATGGAACAATAACCCCATGTGCATTTTACTATCAACCCCATGAGTCCTTGTGGGATCTTAGTCATTGTATTTATGGTATTGGGCCTATAGGTTGGGATGATATAAAGCTTTATCATATGCCTTTGTGTAAGTTCAAACACTTCCATCAAGCACTTTTTTGTGAAGTACAAAGGTCATTCATTTCAAATTTTTAGATTTTTCTCGTGTATATTATTTTAATAATGCATCGATTTTTTTAGCATGCATTGATTTTCTTAGTTTCGTTCATTGTTACATTTACCGAGGTACAGTGAATAATAATAATATATTCCTTTATTCGTCCCACACCGGGGAAATTTACAGTGTTACAGCAACAAAGTGGATAGCAAAAGAGTAAGAGATCATTCATTATAAATAAAAGATACATAAATTGTCATCAGTTTCCTGTGTGTTCGTAGCTGTTATTGTTGACTCGTCTGCTGGGAGCAGTGCTGGTTGTGCAGTCTCACAGCAGCGGGAAGGAAGGACCTCCGATATCTCTCCTTCACGCACTTGGGGTGAAGGAGTCTGTCACTGAAGGAGCTACTCAGTGCAGTGACAGTGCTTTTTATTGCGTGTTAACCAGTCAGCAGAAAGACTACAGATGATTACAATCGAGCCGTCCACAGTGTACAGATGCATGATAATGTCCAGTGCGAGATTAATTCAAGTTGTCCGAATAAAGATAGTCCGAAGGTCTTCAATGAGGTAGATAGTAGCCAAGGACCACTTTCTAGTTGTTGGTAGGATGGTTCAGTTGCCTGATAACAGATGTGAAGAAATTATCTCGGAATCAGGAGATACTTTATCTAGAGTGCCATGTTAATGGAAGGAAATCTTTGATAAATGTACCTTGATATTTAAATCTATATGCATACCAGTAACGTTTTGCCTACAGAAATAAAGTTTCCATCCACTAGTCTCTCTCTCACTTACCCGGTTTGTTACATTCTCAAAAATAACAGTTTGTTACAGTTTCCCTTTCATATAAAAACATTGACTGGCTAATCACACTGGGACTTTCTAAGAGACCCATCACCAAGTCCTTAATCATGGAGCCAACCTTAAACACAGGCAGTGGTGAGTGGCTGGAACACATTGCCAAAGGCAATGGTGGAGGCAGATACAAGGCTTTTAGAAAGGCACATGGCACCAGGAGGAAGCCCCACATGGTCACAGGGAGAAGGTGCAAACTTCACACAGACAGCTTACATGGTCAGGGCAGAACCCAGGTTCCTGGAGCTGTGAGGCAGCAGCTCCATGCTTTATCTTATCCCCATTGGTGGCTGTGGATGTTGGATGCCACATTCTGTACAATAAAGATCAATTTCAAAAGACATTTCTCACGAGGTTAAGGTGCTAAGATTGTGAAAGATGCTGCGA